>NW_010140289.1:0-979 GCF_000699245.1 Pterocles gutturalis | reverse complement strand
AGTGTCTTCGTGGTTGTTCTGCAGCAATGGCCGTCTGCAGTTGAGAGAACATCCCTTTTCCCTCCAGTCGGAGCTGGCCCATACCTGGGGTACAGGCGGGCAGGATTCACTGCTGGGGGCTGGAGGTACCAGCGGGGGTCAGAATCACCAAAAGGAACATCAGCGGGTACATCGGGGAGGGGTCTAACGTGACTGGGCACAGCGGGCGCCGCTTCTGTCCCGATATATTATCTGTCAGACGAACCTGAAATCATGATTTTCCCCAACTCGTTTTTCAGCTCCTCTTGGATAAGTTCTTTATATCATGTTGCAAATTGTAGGCTGTGTCCCCTTTTTATTTTTGTTTAACCAAAGCCCCAAAGACGACAATTCCTCCGCCCAGAACCGCTCCACGTGGCGCCCGTGGCACCGTGGACGTCTTTCTGCATTGGCACATCCGCGGCGGGCGGGAGCGGTTCCGCTCTCCAGCCAACTTACCATGGGGAGGTTTTGTCTTTTTTCTAGAAAACCAACAAAAGTTTTCCTTGAAAAATTGAGTGAGATAGCCTCTAATGCGGAGACACTGAAGAATTGGTTTGATTTCTTTAAAACACGAGGATGTTCATTGGCAGCAGCCGCCCAGTGAAACCAGGATGGACTCGTAAACCCGGGGCCAGGAACAGGACCAGCGCCTGGGGTCAGTTTGATGAATAATTTTAGTTGTTTGTCGTGATTTTCAGGGAAATTTTTCTCTTTAGAATTTTTGTGGGTGCTTTGAGCAGCTTTATGCGAAAACCACAAAAAAAAAAGATGAAAGACTGATTTTTTTCCTTTATTAAATTTAAATGAAAGCTTCTTTTAGGAAGGGAAGAAAACCAGAATCAAAGGTATTCTCACAGATGTCACAGATCTGTTGATCAGCCATTTTCTGTTAAAAATTGGAGAAAAGTTTTAACGCCTCCTCCCCCAGCAAGATCACCCCCATGTGCCCAACGTCGCC
>NW_010140288.1:0-26825 GCF_000699245.1 Pterocles gutturalis | reverse complement strand
GGGCGTTCCGGCGGCGCGCTGTCGTTTCCTAAAGGAAGGAATTTTTAGCGCGAAGCTGTGGTGTTTCTTTGTGGTCTCACCAGGCGTACAGCTCGAGTCAGCCCTGCTACGCCCTCATCCACTGCCGCCTTGGCAGGTGCAAGGGGCTCAGCGGGCTGGGCTGTTGTGACAAGTGTTGGGCCGCCATTTCCATGGGTGCCAGGTCGGGCAGGAGCTGGAAGAAATAAATCTCCATCCCTTCGGCCTGTGTTTACCGGTGAAGAGATAGCTGAGCCGACGCCCCCCTCTCACCCCTGTGGGGCTCAGGCTTGTCAGTCACGGTCCCTCTGTTCCCCTGAGGTGTTTGCCTGCTGAGCCCCTCTCCAGCCGCAGCCTGGGGCAGCACAGGCTGACACAAACGGATTCTCTTCCTGCTCTGTGTTTCTTAAAGTAAAGATGGATTAAATTGAAATAAAAGTGGCCTGATTTCTCTTCTGGGTATGCATGTTAATCACAGATGTGGTCTACACAGACCCAAAGCAGGGCACTAACATGCCCGTTTGTTGCTGGGAAGTTCAGGGTCTGCGGTGCCAGTGACTACACTAATAGTTCACTGTGTGCATTTACTTGAGTGGTGAAAGATGTGCTCCTGTCCTGTATCCCAGTGCCTTCTGTGCTGTAATTCAAGTGGTAAAATGAAGTTGACAAGAATCCAGCACTTAGGCAGTTTAGGGGGTAGATAATGGGCCATGCTGTGATCTCCTTCAATGTAGAAAGGAAGAGGGGAGCAGCAGGCACAGCATGCACACAGTACCTCAGACATCAGTTTTGATTAACCCAAAATGTTTTGCCTTGGATTACTTTATCTCCTGAAAGTGCGTGAGGACTCAAATTATTTATATTTTAAAAGTCCAATGTGAGAAGCTGCAAACATGGATGGCACAGATCAGGAGACCTACAAAGTACAAAAAGGGCAAAAAGCCTATTTAAAATGGGTCAAGAAACCTAGAGGGAGCAAGAAGATAGAAGAGCCTTTCTTTCTGTTGCTGGGGAAGGATGCTAACAGGTCTTTTCGTCCCTCTTAAAAATTCAAGGAATAGCTACCCATCTGTACATCACTGAAGAATGGGTGGGAACACGACATGGCAAGCACTAAGGGTAAAATCCAGGCATCTGAAGGGAGGAGTTCTTTGGGAAGACTACGTGAATATGTTTTATGGTAATATGATTGTATTTAACTGAGACACAAAGAAAAGAAGAAAAATTTAAGAGAAGATGACCTTATCAAAGAGTTAAACTCCCTCTGCTTTTTTGCTAGAGAACTGAGAACATCCTACATAGTTTCTCTGATCCTTGCATGAATTCTTGAGGAAAGTCAGGGGCACAAGATCAGACCTAAGAAATATCTGATCCAAACAAAGAGAAACCAGACATCATGATGGTGCCAAAAAGTCACAAGCTCATTATTTTATGTTACTTTGGACTATTCCTCCATTTTCACATTAAAGTAACATGGAAATGTTCTATCTTTCTGATCACACATTCGGGTACTTGGAAATAATCAAATTAAAAAGTGAACAACTAGTTAAGAGAAAATGTCAAAGATGTCACTTGTTATATACTATTTCACCGCCATGTAGTCAGTTACAAACTTATTCTTTCCATTCCACTGAGAATTGTAGCAACTTTTAGTATTTTCAGCAAAAACATTAGAAACAAAAATTGCTTATGATTTTTCATTTCAGGTCAGACTTTCCTGGAGTACGAGGATCCTCGGAAGATCCCTGCCTTCTCTATTCCTTTTTGAGCTTCCTTATGTCCTACATTCCCATCTGCCTCCCAGTCAGGTCACTAACCTTAATTCTACTAACTGAGTTTTGTGTGGGGCTACATAATAAACCTGACCTGTGAAACAATCCAGGGTAAAAGCACTCATACATGCACCTCTTTTTTGGTGTTGCTGGAGGAGAGTTGTCTTTAGCAAAATAATTTCTCAGCTTCCCTTTAGAGCACTAGTTCATGAACAGTTGAAGCAGCACTACTAACAGGGCGGTAAATGACATTGTGAGTGGAAGCTGAAGCAAGCAGTGGAAACAGAATCTTTAAAAAGCAATTCTGTCATAAAATAATTCGTAGCAGAGAACACTGGCCTTACTTTTATTTGATTCAATGTAGATATGTCCATACAAAATTTTAATTAATTTAACTGAATTTTTAAAAAACAAATTTTAACTGTGATTTAGCTTGTATATAGAGGAGCCAAGTTCTGCATTACAAGACTCCTAATCCCTCTGAAATAGTTTGGCTAGGCTCTCTTCCTCTTCTGCAAACCACTATATCCAAATGCTTACTATTGCCATCATTATGATAGCTCATTATGAAACAACATTAGATAATGGACTCTGCTTCTTCCTTTCCTCAGCTTATGCTGGCTTAATAATTTTTTTTATTAGTCATCTAATAATCATCCCCAAAGAGAAAACTATTGTAAAGAAACAGGCATACTTTGTTTTGACGACAGAATCCTTTATAACTAGTGCTAGGGTATGGATTAGGTATATGCTTTCTCCTTTATCACTAAATCATATGACCACATTAAATGTGATTTTACCTCTGCAGAAATTAGCTCTATCACAGACAAAACTAGCACACACAGTTTGTTCTTTCAAGTTAAAAGACGAGGCTATTTTGATTAAAATGAAATAGCCCCCAGCTTGTTCATATCTATCCTGGAGCCATGGCAAGTGTAAAATGAGATGCAGAATCAGAAAGCCACCACCAGTCTGTTTTCTGACAGTAATTCAGTAACAAGAAATTACAGTAAAACCTGATTAATTACACTAATTTGAAGAAACTGCCACTCATACTGCACTTCGTTGCTGGAATCTGAGTCCAGAGACACTGTGATTTGACCTGTGAATGCGTACCTATTGACTCTACTTCAGGAGGAATAAATATATTCAGTATATACTAGAAGGAAATGGGTCCACTTACTGTTAAAACAAATGAAGTGTGTGTATTTTTATATCAGCTTTTAGGAGTCAGAAAGAGACAAAGTCCAAACAATGATGACTAACAAGATATATTCCTTTGCATTTAATCTTGCAAATTGCTCTGTTTAATGGAAAATGAGAATGTTCAAAATGACAGATTTGGGCTCTAATTCTCTCTAAAGGTCTCTTCACTAAACAGAGTATTCTGTGAGAAGCAGAACTAATGAAGATTTTATTGGGTCTTTTTGCTCAATGAAACCATCAGTCTTCACAAAATGTGTAAGAATTGCCAGTCTCTGAAACCTCTTTCCTTATCAGACTGGGCTAAAAGGAGCAGGACCAAAATTATTGAAAAAAGTGAATGACAGAGAGATTCTCAGTTAGATAAGGCAATCACAAATGCCTTCCCCTTTTTTCTTTTTTCTTTTTAGAGTGACTCTGTAGAAATTGGCAAATGAAAAACCTGTATCATAAATACATACAGTCTCCATTATTCCGCAATATGGTTTAGGGCTCCAAGAGCCACACACTGAGCAATTATATGTATCTATAGAGCAGAAGAAGAGTGGTTTTATCCATGTAATCCTTCATTTTAGCTAAATAGCCTGACTAGGAAGGAATTCATAGTACTGCTGTAACATGACAATAGTGATTTGGGCACCAAGGCTAGTACCGACGCACAGTGCTGACCTGCCCATTTTGGTCTTACGAACTTGTGGCAGTTAGTCCAAAGATTTCAACACCAAACTACAAATGTGCCCTTTGTTTCCTGCAGTCTGCTCCAATGTAACCACTTTCTGCATCTGGTATCTTTTTTAGTCACAATGTGTGAAAACATCTTTGTTCATAAAAAATTTAGTAACTCTAAAGGCACCCATATTCACTCACAGATTTCATGTATTAGGCAAATATAAAACTTGCTGGGTAGAAAGAAAAATCTTTGAACCACACTGAGAAACATGATTAAGATGTATGTTTCTGAGATGGGTAGATCATCTCCCATCAAAATAGAACATAACTATGGGGAAATTGCATATATGTAGGTAATAGGAAATTCAGATAAGGGATAGTTCTGAAAATCTCTCATATAAGTCAGGGGTTCTTTAACAGCTGTCTGTGCCTTTTAAGGACTCCCATAAAATCATTATATTTACCACGTTGAACCAGAGCAGCAGACCTTCCAGGCTGACATCAAGGTGTCAACAGCTATTGGCATCAATGAATCAATATTAAATTTCCACTATACACAACTAAGATGCAATTTCCTAAAGTTACTAATGGTGGGATTCATCTTGCCACACTTCACTGATATAAAATCAATGTCTACTCTAAGCTTCCACTATGGTTAGGAGTGAGATAAGTACATAGAGAGGATGATCATCCCTCTCCTCTTACATAGGTATTTAAAATAGAAATCCATATATCACATTGACTTTATGCAGGTCTCCTGCTATCTAGTTACTTAAACAATTTCAAGAATCTTTGTCTTAGGCAGTAAAGATAAAATTATTGCAGAGCATGTTCAGATACTAGTGAATTTATTTTCTTTTGCCTGAAGGCTGAAAATTACTGCCTAATCACTTTGTAGTACAATTATGTGTATTTTTATTATATATTTATCTTTTACATTTTATATGCAATTTATCCAACTTACTTCCTTAGAAACCAAGTGCTTAGTAAGATAAAATAAATTTGCATTGTGATCATCTGGAGTGTCAGATCACTCTCTGGTTTTCAGGTTTTTAGGTACTCAGCCTCTGAACTGCTTGATGTTTTTATTTCCTTGACTTCAATTACTGTTGGAAACCATTACCAAACAGATATGTCTATATACTTTAAAAGCAATCCAACTATGGTTCAGTAGAACCTTTGATGGTTACTCTTTACATTTTCAATCCACTTTGCCTGAAAATACTATCCCTAGTCCTCATGAATGTCATTGTAGCTTGTTGCATTATACTAGGAGAGCTCATTTGTCTTCATAAGTTACAGATGAAAGGATACTACCCAATTTAGCTGGGTCCTTATCTAATGATGGCCTTGAAGATCAATAGCAAAGCTTCAGAATTGCATTAAGTGGGAATTGGGATAGAACATATTGTGCAAAGTATAAAAGATACTCTGGGGAAATCATGCTACTCAGTAGGTTAATGATGCATTGTGTCATGTGCTTTCTTTTATGAATTTTACACTGATTTTTTTTCAGATTGCTATTTTAACATTTTATCCCACACTAGGAAAAAAGGAGAAACATGGACAATTAACTGACCATCACTACTCCATTCATTATTTTACATATTTCTGTCCAAATGTTTCTTGCTCAGAATAATCCTGTGCTTATATTTTTTCTGTGTTTATATTTGACACTTTCTCCATGTTATTTGTTTCCCTTTTCTAGTCACCTATTTTTAAATGCTGCAGTCTACCTCTAAATCTGTCTGTATATACTTTTCTTAATGCAGTTTAGTATCCTGTCTGTATCGATATTTTGCATAAATAAAGAAAGAGATTAAATTGATTTCTTCTTGCTGACATCCATTTCTCTTTCTTACTGGCCATATCAACACCAAGGTTCCACAGATTTTCAGCTCCTCCTTTCAACATGCAGTACTTTCACCTTATGTACGCTACATTTCACCTGCCATCATGTGGCTCATTTATCAGCTACACATAGAGCATGTCTGTTCATTACGGTAGTATTAGATATGTTTATATTTTAGGCTACATGTGATGGGTGTTTTGCACTTTCTAGTTTTTCTCAGACATAGTGACAAACATTTAATGTAATGGGGAAAAAAAAGCAGGCTTGCAGGAAAGACACTCACTGAGACTCAGGAGTTGACTTTTTTTAAGTTGGTAATAAACTTCCTTTCAGCAATTTCATTAAGCACTTAACAGTATATAACAAAATAACATCCATCAGTGCTGTAAGACAAGAAGAGAAACAAGCAATGCATAATAAATGCAATTATCCAGTGGGAACAGAGGTCACCAATATTACCAGTCTTGAAGGCTATTCACACAGAGCTAATAGTTTGGGGGACTGTTGAGAGCTGAATCTCATTTCTTCAGTGCTTATTACTTCCTATTAACTGAAGAGGGATCCACATTCCTGAAATTACAGAAACTGTTGCAAAATATCCTAGATTAATTCATAGCTGACACAAGTTCATGTGTCTCATATGTGAAGAGGTCCTCTCAACAGTGAGCTTCCACCACTGCAACATCTGTCACCTGCTGTAACAACTATCACCTTTCTAATGGCTTATTTAATTCCAGTATCTGGAGTTGTACTAAAACTTATCCTTTAGAGATGTTGGTATAAAGATATCCAGTTCTGACATACTTGTATACTTTGGTTGGTTTCAGCAGTCAATTATCCTTATCTTCCCTTCTTCATTCACTTTACTGACCTAAATCAGGGTCCATCGTCTATGGACAAACTTACTATGTCTCTAAATCCAAGATCTGTGGCTGCAAATGAAGATGCTCTCTAAGCTACAGAGACAATCAAGGACACCAAGAGGAGTTTTATTGACACTTTGAATAGTAGAGTGTTGTTCTGGCATTTTAAAACCATTTTAAATTGCTGGCATTCCAGAAATCTCTGATTAGCCTCATCTTAGTTACATTCAGTCTCCACTTCAAAACTAGAACATCAAAAGGCACATAAGCGTAAAAATAGTCTATTAACATGTAGTGAAAATTTACAAACACCTATTCCAGATAGAAGCACGTTAAAAGACAAGAAATTGAAAGTCTTTCTTGTTTCTGAAGCATTTAAACACTATGGATGAAAGATAAACAAATATAAATGTGAATGTAAAAAAAAAAAAAAAGTAACAAAAATACCTGTATAAGTAACTTTTCTTCTTGCTCCCACGGTACCAAGATCACAACTGAAGCATACTTCAGGGTGATTTCAACTGAACATAGTAGGGAAGTTTTCTAGAAATTTTGGCACAAAGTTGTTGAAGTATCTGAAGGAACTCTCACATATCTGAAGCAACCAGAGAACACTTTGCACATTGCTAGAACAAAATGATTAGTGAATAACAGTAAAACATTTCAAAAGGCTAACGTAAAAACATTTATGGAATGAGACAAATAAGAGCTGTAGGTCAGTAGCTGCAATCTAGAAGGACGTGGAAGAAGAATTCACCTATGGAATATAGCAGACTGAGAGGCTGGAAAAGTTGAACAAATATGTCTATTATTCAATATGTAAAATGGTAAAAGAGTACATTAATACTTATTAGACATTAAGGTCAATGCAAACAGTAAAGCATAAAGAAAAGTCAGATTATTTAACTGACAGGTTTGTAGTAGATTGAAGAGTATATCGGGATGCAGGTTTATGTTTACTGCAGTTGTCCCAGTTTTTCTAGATTAGCATGTATGTTTTTCTACCAGTTGAAAAAGCTAAGGGTGGTGGTTTAGTCTGGACAAAAAGTTACTGGCCATTGAAAATTCATAGCTGTTTGGGAACAAACCCTCGAGAGCAAGGGTTGTCAGCACTGCAGGCAGTGGAGCATCCTGATCTAGGGTGCTGACTGAGGAATAGAATCTACAATTATACTTTTTCCTCTCTGTTAAAAATATGTAGGGGCTATACACAGCCTTCTCTATCATGATCAGGCGGCCTAAATTAGAACACAGATTACATAAATTATTGAGTCTCTCTGAGTAAGGGCAATTCTTTGTAGCTGCTCTGAGCCTTTGCTCTCAATGAGTCATTTTTAGGAGGGGACATCATGCACATTGTTTGGCAACAAGCTTCTGAAGACAATGGGCCTTTCATGTCAACTGTATCCTGTTCAGATCAGTGGATTAGACTAACCCATGACTGTCATTTAGTAAAAGTAAAGAGTGAGTTAGAAAGAAAAGGGGACAACTTTCACTCCTGGATTCTAAAAGGGAGTCCTGGAATTGTCACTATTTCTTAGAAATATAGATATTGAAAATCTGCCGGCATTTTTACAAAAAAACATGAGTTTGTATTTTAAAACTGAATGGCTAAATATAGCACATACTTCAAAAGGCTTTTTTGTAACTCCCTAGGAAGGGAATGTACCAAACAAAAAGCAAAGAAAGAACCTTCAGATCTCTCGACTGACTCTTATTCAAATGAGAAAAACAAATTCAGAAAGGCATGGACTTACATAAAATAAAAAAAAAAAATCTGCCTTCACTGTTTCAGGCCGTCTATGCAGCAATCGGAAGCTGCAGCAGACACTGGGGTTTCACAGCTGTGAAAGCTCAGAGTACAATGATTCTTCCCTCTACTTGTCATCACTCCTTGTCTTTGTTACCTAATAAAACTGATTATTTCATTCTCAACATGATCCTTTGAAAATTGTCTTTGTTAATTATGGCCGTCTTTGTTAGCTACAACCCTCTTATCTGTCTTTGACCAACTCACTGCTTTTAGATCTGCCCCTCTATGAGTAATTTTTTTCTTAATTTACCTTTCTCAAGTTGTTTTTCTTTCTGCCTGAGTCACTCTGTATCGTGTTTCTTCTTTTTGATTTTTTCTAGTTGTAAGATTTAACATTTGTCTGATTCCCTATTGTATATTCACTTACCATCATTCTTTCTGATTTTCATTGTCATTTTTTTGTTGGGTGATTTATTTCCTATCCCAGCCTGCCCAGAGCAGCATTTTTTTGATTCATTCTTTTCCTATTCATTTTTAATCTTTTTTTCTCTTTCCTCTCCATGACTCAGCCTGTATTTCCCATACTTTGTGCTTTTATCGTATTTCTAGCTATTTTTTGCTTGTTCAGCATCAGCTACTGGAACTTTCAAATGGCATGAATACAGAGAGACAGCTTCTGTGTCAGCAAAGCAGATTCTGAAAGCACATTTCATTCCACTGACTTGTTAACAATCAGGAATCACAAAACAAATTGGTCTGTTATAGCTCTTGAATTTGTCTCCTGCAATTTGTTTCAACTTTATGCCACGTAGATCTTGCAATTATACGGCAAATTGGTGTAGCTGTTCAAAACAAACACATTGCATGATTCTGCAAGAAACAATCTAATGGCAGGCAGTGATCATGAAATCACCACTTTAAATTAATTAGGAAGTCAACATAATTGCAATTTGCAAAGCAATCCCTTTAACTTTTAGTTTTGGAAATATCTTTCATACTTGCAGCAATGTGGGTTCGTTTCAAAGTACTATGTCAGCATTGCAAGAGTAACTACTGTGTGAATTAAGTGTTAATACTGCTTTAATCTCAAGCATCAGGAAACCAACAATATTAATTCTCCACTACCTCTCTTTACTGCAAGTATCATTTAATAAAGGATAGATGTCCTCTTTTTCTGTTCTGCTCAGCCTCTTTGATCTTAGCAGGGTTTCTTCCAGCTCTAACAATCACATCCTACAGCATGCCTTCCCAGTTGATTCAGTTTTCTGAATATCACCATGATTTATGACACTATATATGAGAGATATACGTGTCATGGCAAATCAAGATTGAATACTTAAGCCTTAATGGAAAATTAAAAAGATATTCGGTCCCAGAATTTCAAGAAAGCATCACAGCACTGATGTGATTTGTAAGATAATTGAATGGTCCTTTCCAATCCAATTTCTCATGTAATACTTTTACTATATTCATAGATTATTTCCTTTGGTGGCAATATTAGATCTTCTAGTCTGATTTCCATTATAGCACAGACGATTAAACTTTACATAAATACATTTGTAGAGGCCAGTAACTCCTAAAGAAAATTTATCTCATGTCTTCCAAGAGATATCCAGCACTGATTCTATAACATCAGCAGTGGAAACCCCAACCTCTTTTGACATTTATTCTTGTTTATTATCAGCCTTGCTGTTAAAAAAGTAAATAAAAATGTGCCAGATTTGTACTTTTAATATTTTTGGCCTTAATAACCAAGCACTGGTTATTGTTTTGCTTGGTTCCCCTGAGAAGCATTTATTGTTTAGTATTGTTTTCCTTTGAAAAGGCTTACACACTCTTATAAGGCCACCTTCTATTTGATAAGTCAAAGAAGTCCATCTTCTTCAACATCTCAGGGAGTATTTTAGTGGTTGTGCTATTTCTGATGAACAGCATTTAATCTAGCACTGCCTACATGTTAACAGTCATGTTGCAAAACTGTGCCAAATGTTGTGTGTCTTCATTCAGTGCTCAGTTCACTGGCTTACTAGATAAGGACTTCTGGACATATACTTCATGTTCTTTGTGTTGTTGTAAGGTAAGACAGTCTCTTATGGTAGTGAGCACACACAGAGGTGTAGCAGTGGTCAGTATGTTCCTGAGAAGTGTGAGTGTAACAGATCAAAGGAAAACATCTGACCTTCATCCTATATAGGTCAGGAATATACATATATATATAATTCATCTGAGGGCAACAATATAAAATCTTTTTTGAGAGATTATATAAATATATATAAATCTCTTTTGAGGGGACTAAAAATCTTGATTGTCAGAACTACACTATTGAAGGAGAGGTGTTCAGGGGCACTGATGTATTGACGATGCAACAAAGATGTCTGCTACAGTAAAATATTTTCTTCAACAGTAAAATATTTTCTTCAACCTCAGAGCCATTCTTGTGATTCTTCTCTGCCCCTCTCGGTTCTTTCAACCATCTTTTTTAAAGTATTGATATCACAACTGCATACACTAGGAATTTTGTGTAGAGATATAAAATCTTCTCTATATTCCCTGCTTATAGTTTTGGTTTTTGTGCACCATAAAACTTTTGCTAGAACAAATCACACTCTTGTGTGATGCCGCCTCTCTACCAAAACCTCTCATTGTTTTCCAGGACACAAACTCTTTCCTGTTAAGTGAGATCTACAGTCTTATTGCTCATCATATGTCCTAGCGGTTTGTTTTAAAGTACAATGTGTTCATTGAGCTCAAATTTCTCCCTTGTAATCCAGAACACTCTCCTTGGGTGACTTCTTTTTTGCCCTTTTTATCACTTTGGACCATTCACAAATGTTAACACCACTGATTTTATTTTTGACTTACTTCTGCTAACTGATTGAAAATTATGAAGAACACAGAGCTCATGAAAACAAAGATGATTAAAAAACAGGACTATTTTCTAGAGAACTTTCCTAAAAATGTCATCATCAGTAATAACTCCCTGCTGACAAATACTCTTTGAGTCCTGTTAGACAGTTCTTAATCCATTTAAGATGTACTTTATTGATACTGTATAGTCCTAATATTTTTATCAGCATGTCATTTATAGCAAATCAAATGCTTTAGAGAAGGCCATTATGTACTTACTTTTATCAACTACAATTGTAAGAAAGAAATCAAATATATTTGACAAATCCTGTTTTTCATAAAATCATGTTTACCAAGCTTAATTATAAACCATTCTCTTTTTATTTTTTATCAACAGAGTATTTACCATTTTTCCACTATTTTGCCAAGAACTGATGTTATCTAGCAAGCCGCCTGGTACCTTCTCTTCCTCCTTAAACTTCCTGAATGTTCATAAAATAATAGTATGTTTTTAATCTTCAGAATTATCCATATGCAAAGACTTTTTCAAACCTGACATTTGCAGGAGACAAACCTAAGAGTCATTGCTGGGTGTAAGCTATCTAGGCTTGCCAATGTGAAATATTCTTCTGCTAATACATGTCATTTAACATCCATATTGGCTACTAATGGTGTGATTCATCTCACCTGAATTAATCTAAAATTACCTAAGTTACCTAGGAGTCCCACAATAAAGGAAGATAAGATCCCCCATAGAGCCATTTGATTCCAATTATCCTGAAGGGAATAAAATAAATCTAAACATGTATCAGTAACATTGCTGTAAATACACAGATATTAATAACACAAGGTTAAAAAGCATTTCATACATACACACCTATATTCTTGTATACAGTTCTGTAGAAAGGGAATTTCAGGAACTCTAAAACAGAAAAGCATATATGACCAAACAAACACCATTTATGCCATTAAGGACTATTATCTTGATGTTGCTAAAGAAAAACAGGCACCTTCTGTGGGAGTTGTAAGGGGTCACATAACTTCAAACACAGAATCATAGAATAGTTTGGGTTGGAAGGGACTGTAAAGATCATTGAGTTCCAGCCCCCTTGACATGGGCAGGGACACCTTCCGCTAGACCAGGTTGCTCAAAGCCTCATCCAACCTGGCCAAGGACAGACCATCCACAGCTTTTGTGGGCAGAATCTGTTGAAGCTGCCCCTGACTAACTGTACAGGTGGAGCCATCATTAGCCGTGCCCACCCGTGCTGCTGCAAGTGCCACTAGCCGTGCACCCTCCCTTGCTGCAGGACTGACTGTGCAGAACTGAGCATCAGGTAGCCTGTGCTGCTACAAACACAGGCATTGGTTTTTTACTATCATTAAAGGGAAACACAGCATGCACATCTGGCCTGGTTCTCCACCTGAGGCCTGGTGGTAATTTGTCTGCTACGCTTGGTGGAGAATGTGAGCAGCATAGTCAGTTAAGCTTTTCCTGAAACTCTGAGGGAAGGAAAAGAGATACCTTTTGTCTGGTTCTGACTGCAGCCCAGGCCCAAATATCCAAACAAACTCCACAGCGGGAGATTGATGAATACGCCATGGAATAGTAACCAATCCAGTAATGTAAAGAGGGGAGTAAAAGCAACAAATTGAAAGGATCACCACCTTTGTCTTGGCACCTAGATGAAGGGAAAAATTCCTTGCCAGTGAGAGTCACGATTCAGGGGGGTCCTAATCTGCAGACAGAGGATGCTTTCCATGGGCAGTTAGGAATGCAAAATGTATTTTTGAAGGCATGGATAGTAATGAGAACCAAGATACGGGTATCTGAAGAGCTTATTGGATTAGCAGTTTGGGCATGGGAGCATATGGGAAGCAAGCTGAAAACAGGATCCAAGCCCAAGCATAACTGGGAATGTGATGCAATCACAGAAGGATTAAGGACAACGGCTGTGTTACGGGATTTCCAGGAAAAGGACACAGTGTGAAACAGGGCGGACACTTCCCAGAAGAGGGAGTGAGTTAAGACAAAAATTAAGTGAAGCACAGGCTGCTGTTTGGATTATATTGTCAAATAAAAGGAGACATCAAAAATATTTCATCTGAAAAAATCAACTGAAAAATAAATCAGCTGTAACAGCACATGGTGCAAAGCATGGTTAAAGTGCAATTAGATGCCACTGAGCTTAGAGCAATAGCAAAGGAAGTAGGGTCTTCAATAGGAAAGCTAGTGTGGTTGTTAAGTATACCCACACTAGTGATTATGACCACCTGGGTCTTGCCTTTTACATTCAAAATGAATTAAACTGTGTACGATACCTTTGTTAACATTAATAGTCAAGTTACCCCCCGAATTTAACTTTTAAACACTTCAGAATATTTCCACAGGTACTTTGGTTGGAAATCACCTAAACAAAAAGATATCAGTGTGATATAATTCCAGTCTTGTAGATGTAAAACTTAATTCTTCAAATTCTAAACCAAACAATTTATAGTTTGTTAGTTAGATTGAACTTTTTCAGTATTTCAGCTAAGACTGCCATTCAACAAGCAACTGCTAACAGCTAGCAGTGTTGTGCTATTTTCATAGAATCATAGAATCATAGAATAGTTAGGGTTGGAACCCTAATCCCTGAGTTCCAACCCCCCTGCCATGGGCAGGGACACCCTCCACTAGACCAGGTTGCTCAAAGCCTCATCCAGCCTGGCCTTGAACACCTCCAGGGATGGGGCATCCACAGCTTCCCTGGGCAACCTGTTCCAGTGCCTCACCACACTCACAGTGAAAAATTTCTTCCTAATGTCTAGTCTAAATCTACCCTCTTTCAGCTTATACCCATTACCCCTTGTCCGGTCACTACACTCCCTGATAAAGAGTGCCTCCCCATCTCTCCTGTAGCCCCCTTCAGGTACTGGAAGGCTGCTATTAGGTTTCATCAGAGCCTTCTCTTCTCCAGGCTGAACAATCCCGACTTTCTCAGCCTGTCCTCATATGGAAGATGCTGCAGCCCTCTGACCATCTTTGTGGCTCTCCTCTCGACTCCCTCCAACAGGTCGATGTCTTTTTTATGCTGGGGGCCTCAGAGCTGGATGCAGTACTCCAGATGGGGTCTCATGAAGGTGGAGCAGAGGAGCAGAATCCCCTCTCTCGATCTGCTGCTAATGCTTCTTTTGATGCAGCTCAGGATACAGCTGGCTTCTGGGCTGCAAGCGCACATTCCCAGCTCATGTTGAGCTTCTCATCCACCAACACCCGCAAGTCCTTCTCTTCAGGACTGCTCTCAATCCATTCTCCATCCAGCCTGGATTTGTGCTTGGGACTGCCCTGACCCAGGTGCAGGACCTTGCACTTGGCCCTGTTGAATTTCATGAGTTTTTTTTTCGGTTTCCTTCAAATCAAAGTCTCAAGAAGTACATACCAACCAAACCACAGTGATTGTTCTTAGGGCCATGAGTACAGTAGACAGCTCCTCATCCCAATTTTTATCACAACCTTTTACTAATTTTCTAAGTTTCCTTTCTTGTTCTGCAGGAATATTCTACTTGCCCAGAACTTTGGGGTTGTCCTGCTATGTGGGATTTATTTTTGTTTGATTCATAAGATTGTTAATATTTTGCTCTTTACATGGCTTCCTTGGGAATTCTCCATTAATAAAATGCCACATAATTACATCACAGCTAACTGTGTGATAGCTCTTTTCACAGGAATGGCTTCCGTCCACTTTGTAAATGGGTGAAAAATAACTAAACAGTGCTGTTTTCCTGAAGTGGTGATCCAAAAGGGGTCCTATGGAATAAGTCTGTACTCTGGCCCAAAAATCTCCTACATACTGCAGCTGGATTTATTTTTTATGTATTGGAGCATTTACAATTGGTCCGGCTAGCCAGCTGTGCACCCGCTGCTCTGCCTAAGCCACCATCGCCGAATACTGACTCCATCTAATGTTTAACTTTGCTGAACAGATCAGGTCAGACTGCTTTGTATCAGTGCTGGACCTACCCATGCTCACAGACTGTCTCATATTGTTTACTTTTATTGGGGAAAGACCAACTACTGTTGGAATCAAAGCCCCCGAAGCCTAACTTTCCAAAGACACTATGGAAAGTCAGAAGGTATTTAGAATCTGGAGTAGAGAGTTACATATGGTTCAAATTAACTCAAGTGACTATTCCATTAATTTTCCAAATTATTCAACTGGAATATATGCTGAGCAAAGCCTGTTTAAGCAATGGATTGAGAAATATTTGAAAGTGAAAGAGAGAGGTAGCATTTTAAGTACTTTATTAGGAAATTTAGGTGTATTGAATGGAACACTGAATACTGTAGACCCTGAATCCATTTGGGATAAATTATCACTGATGGGCAATGATGTGATTAAAGCCTTCCTACAGAGAAATTAAAGACTATGGGTTTCAGTACATAGCCAAGGAGAAATATTGCACCTTGAAAGAGCTGTGTTCTCATTAGTTTCAAATGCTATACAAATATCAGATGAAACTGATTGCAATATTACCAGGTTGATGTCATTCCTGATATTAAAATGCATTATTGCAAGGATAAATAGAAGCAAAGTGACCTAATTAAGTACAGAAAGGTTCACCATTCTTAACTGTATGTTCGGACTACAAACCACTAAGTGCAGCTTTACAACACTGTGATCTGTGTGGAGCTGTATTACAGATACAAGAAAGGACGACACATAAACTGACCTTTGGACTGGTAAAGTCCATCCCTAGTGGAAACCAGGTATTCCTCAAGAAGGAGCTGATGGTCTAGTTTCAGAAAGGTATTATGATGGCATTCTTGCTGTAGAGAAATTGAAGCAAATACTAACTACAAATAATTCTTCTGATCCAAAATTCAACTGGTAGGGCCCAGAAAAAAAAAAAAAAAAAAAAAAAAGCATGTATCATGGTGTCTTCAGAGTAGGACCATATTTTAAAATTGAAGCCCACACTTTACAAGGATATTGTGGTCAGTACTCACTAAGTACTGTACTTAGGTGTACAATCAAATATAATTCTCCAATCAGAAAGACTGAAAATAACACATAAACCCACCCCGTGGATCACAGCTACTGCTGTAACAGGAACAACAGGACTGAATGGAAGAAGTTATGGAATAAAGCTTTTTATTGTCAATCCACAGTAAAACAATCAGAGACACTCTCAACAAACCAAGAAGAAAACTGAATATAATCAGCAAGAAATTACCATGTTGGCATCAGATATTAAGACAGTATTTAGTAAGTCTTAGGGGGAAAGACTGTTCTACAGACCTACAACATCTAGTCTGTTACATGTACTATTTCATCCATTATTGAAATATTAGCAATGCAGGCTATGGTATTATGTACTATAATGGTAATTTGTTAAATATGTTTTCTCAAGGTTATTTTCAACAAGGCACTGAAAAATCAATACTTTATGATGCAAACCTAGAATGTTTCCTCAAGAGGCTGCTGATTATGTGCAGACTGGGGTGTGAACAGTTTGACCAACTGCACTTTTAAGGTCACTATCAAGGAGAGAATTATTGTAGCCTGAAGAGAGGCAAATACATTTGAGCTCACACCAGTAACATTGCTGTAAGTACACAGATATTAATAGCACATAGGTGAGGAAGCGTTATATACATGTATATCTATATTCTTGAAAAAAGTGCTGTGCAAAGGGAGAATACTAAAACAAGAATGCATGTGTGACTGACCCTAGAGTAAGAAGGTACTGCAAAGTGCTGAGGCTACCAAAAAGCCACACCTGGAAAACACTGCCAGAATAACTTAAAGAATGATAAGCTCTGCTTGAATAGACAACGGTTATACTGTCAAAGACTATTAACTAGACAGCTGCTAAAAAAAGGTCATGTTCTGTCCTGGACCACGTCATTTGTTGTAAAGGAGGGATCATGTAATTTAACCACAAACAGAATCTGTTGAAGCTGCCCCTCACTAAGTGCTCAGGCGGAGCCATCATTAGCTGTGCCCACCCATGTTGCCACGAGCACCACCAGCCCTGCACCCGCCCTTGCAACTGGGCTGACTGTGCAGACCTGGGCACTGGAGTAGCCTGTACCACTACAAAAGCAGGCATCTTTATTATCAACAGTTTTTCCTCTTGCTCTTCAAAGGCTTCCATCTCCTTGTGGCAACAGATACTATTTACATTCTATATTCTCCTTAATACCCTTGAGAAGGTACTATTTTTGTCCTCAGACTTTCCAATCTCATTTGTTATGATATCTTTATCTCTCCTTATTGACATTCCCTTTTTCCTAAGTTGCAATTCATACTCATCAATATTTGCATTTTAGGTTTTTTCCTTGCTTTAATTTCTTTCTCAATTTGTCCTCTAATTTCTTCCTTCACTTCCACAGAACAAAAATAAACTGCCAAATGATATGTACTTGGCTTCTTACTTGACTATGGAATCAATCTGGTAATAAGTTTCTTTCACGAATCTAGGGGGTTTTTTTGGTCTTATAAATTTTCTCAACCTCGGAAACTAATTTTGAAGCATATATAAAAACAATTGAATGCATTGTGCTGAATGGGACTGCCCACGGTTTGTTCATGATGAGTATAACACCATCACTGGTCCCAAGGTAACCATCAACTTCAAGTCCAGAGGTTATTCATTTATCTTTAACTGTCACACTGGAGTTCAAAATAGATATGGGATTAAGAAATTAGGTAACTCATCCTGACTGTATTGGATCAGACACTGGATTTCACTTACATCATAGCTAAAATTAACTACTGCCTATAAACAGGTAGCAGGCAGGGACCAGCTTTCTCTTTCACTGCAGTTAAGTGGAGCTTTCTCAGAGAATCAGACTGCAATATATCACAATTGCTGTGCGACATCCACCAAACTGCTGGAAAACTCACTTGGAGAAACAATGGCCTTTCCTGCAGGAGGAGGAAGAGCAGGCCAGAATAATATTATGTTCAGTGAAAAAATGCTTCACACTTCTGAATGGCCCTGTCCCTTTGGATCTGAAGTGAATAGGAAAAAGGAACAGAAGCATTATGAGGCATAGCCTTCATTTCAAAGATGTTCCTTTGAGTTTAGTGGGAGGGATGTAAAAGGTAGTCAGCTCAGGGAGATCGAAGGCCTAAAAATTTAAATCCTGAAGTGCTGCAAGTCAGATATTCTCAAGTGAGACTGAAATTACTAGCTAAATTATTTAACAGTATAAGTAATGTTTTGACTTTGTGCTGCCACTTTTTATGGCATCTAAATCAATTTATTTCTCTAAATAGATCCTGGTGCTTTGCTGCAGTAACTGGAAATTACTTTCACCTCTTCCACTCTATCATTAAAAAATGAAATTAGCTTTATCCCTTCATTATAAGTTTTAGCAAATTATGTAATTAAGGCAGAATAAATTATTTGAAACTATGAAAGGGCCAAAACTATGTTAATCTCTCTGAGGCATTACAGTAACACTCTGTAACTTTAAAATAAGCCAAGTTATTCCTTTTTTCCTATAGTCTTAAATATGGTTTTCATTATTCTGTGAATAATTAGAGAAATAATGAGTCAGCTGTAACTTTCATCACTGAAACCCAGTGTCCACTATGCCTATGTTTCCCACAGTACACCTAGGAATGTGGTTTTTACATCAGAAAGACATATTGTCATTGTGCATAAAATGGGACTTTCTTCTTCCTACAGAAGCCTGTAGGACTCCTCTCCACATCAGTATCAGAGGGGGCTTTAACAGAAGAGCTGTAGTGAGTCCTGCCAAAGCACTTTACAATAATCTCTGTTTAAAAACCCTCTCTTCTCTTCTGCCAGAGGCTATTTTCCTCAGAGAAGAGTTGGCAGACTGTGGTATGTGCACATACTTCAACTCCTCCAGCGCAAATCCTTAAACTCTCAACAAAGATGGGCTTGAGCCACAACACCAAGCTGCTAAGGGAAGGAGCTAGAGAGTGCTTACTTTTGACAGCTTTGCAACAGGGTGGCAACCTTTGATTGGGCTGAGTAAGCCAACCAGCTGGAGTATGGTATCATCAATACCCGCCCCAGTCAGATATCACCCGTGTTCTGCTCCAGGCTGTACATCACGGCATTGCAGTTAGAGCAAAACCACTTGTACGAGTACACAAGTCCCCGAAGTGGATGAAAAGGCATGCTGAACTACTGGGTCCAAAGGAAATTTGCCTTCAGTTATAAAAAGCGTGGCTAAGAGATCCTGCTGGAGGCAGGGGAACTGGGAGGACCTGAGCAATGCTGTCTGAGGGCCTCTGTGGTTTCACACTGCTGATGTGCATACACGATGAGCACCCTGCTGTCATAGCAAGTGAGTTATAGCACAGGCTCACTGTGCACATGTGCAGACCTTTGCAGAGCAGCTGTACAGCACGTGTGCAATAGCTGATATTCACGCATCAACTGCCAAGGCTGCCAGACATCTGGAAAAGCAACTGACATGAAAATAACAGTAAAGTCATCTTCCAGCTATTTTTAGGGGACTAGTCCAAAGTCTGAAAAGATTCTCAAGACCCCTCAGGGACTTTGGCCCTGGGACTCAACAAGGCAGCTATGAAAATCATCCTTCTAGTATCCCAGGAGTGAAGAGATCAATAATCTGATCCACATGCACTGATTCATGTGTAGCTGGGACAGAAAAGATAGAGAGACCTCTTTTTTATGACAGGCATCCTGTCACTGGTATCTTGATACAGTTGATGAAGCATCACATCCAATGGCACAACAGCAACTAATAAAGTGTTGAGAAGGGAGGAATGACGTGCATGTGCTCCTTGGGAGGTACCACTGCTGCCTTCTGCTTGATGCTCTGGTGATGTGAAGAATATGGCCTGTGCATGAACAGCTCTGTTGGTATGTGTTGCAGGTGTCTACAAATATGAGGTGACATTTACTCCACAATCATACCTGAAACACACATCCCTCAGGTCTTCCCAAAAGTAAACCAGGATTACTATGGAGTCATATTATTTCTAAAATGCACATGCAGATTCATTTACTTTAACCAGTATGTGTCCTCATCAACACAGAGAAACCAAGTTGGCACTAGGATCACAAATGTTTTTCTCCTAGATCAACTAAGACACTTTTACATGTTTGTTTAAGCAACTCAATATTCTTGTATATACAGAGCAGTATTTATTAATTTGGCAAGACCATTTTAGATACACTATGTGTAAATACACATTTTCACTTGAAGAAAAATGAAACACTGTAATAGAGGGTATAAAATACCGTACGTTCTAACAGAACTTACATGTCAGCAGTGTAAGTCAAAAATGTGACTAGTCAGCTTTTAGCATAGTTTCCCAGAACCAGAAAAAAAAAAAAAAAAAAAAAAAAAAAAAAGAATAGAAATGCAGGGAACAGCTTGAAACACAGCTGAATTTATTTTAGAATAGGTCTCTCATGCAAGACTGAACTCAGATTGTTTTAATGCTACTGGCATTTGACAGGAGATTACAGATTGCTCACATGGAAAATTATGGTAATAAAAGGTAAGCTGTGATTCTAAACTGCTACAATGGCATTAATACAAATTCATACGTGGACACTTTCATCTAATTAGAAGAGGACTTTTTTCCAGTTTTGGCATTAATTCTTTCAGAACTGATTTCAGCTAGACCAGAAAAAGCCACTCTCATACTGGAATATGCATCTGTGTAGGCAGTTATATCAGTACAGTTATGTTAGCTTAATTATGCCTCTGTAATTTCCGGAGCAAATTTTTAGGATGGAAAGCAGTTGTGGTTGTTATTAACTTTAATTTTTATGATTTCACTGTGACTACAGAATTAGTACATTAGATGACATCCACCTACCTCTGCATGACTAAGCCGTGAGTTTATATATCGCACTTGCTTGTTTTATCAAATCTCAGTTCAAATCCAAATAATAGTTTTTCCATTTCAAAAGACACAGCTTTTAACATCTCTAAGAAGAAATTACTATAATGAATTGAATTTTGAATAATTTCCTCTAATGAACTATTGTACAGATATGACTTTTACTCTTTTTCCTAGTCAGTGATCCTTGGCAATAGGTATGTAAAAATTTAAAGGATACTATTCAAATGACAGATGACAGATAAAGTACAATGAGGCAGACAAATGACCTTTGATGGTCTCTCATGAAAGACCAGTGTTCAAACCTGGGACTTCGCCTGTATTCAGTCCTACTCATCCTTTACCACTCTGAGAAATAAAATATGTTACTCACACAGTTAGGTAAGTGTAATTATTTGTATGATAACATTATAAATTGAAAGACAAAAGCATAAGCAATTAACACTGTACCATTCATATTTCATATAAATACAATAACAGTCACAAAATATGATCTTCATTATTCCTAACTCATGTCAGGTTTAAAAACCTACCCATCACTGTCACAGCTAGACAGTTTCCACTTTTAACCCAGATTTCGAGCAATTAAGAACTTTGTGGGTTTAGTTAAATATTTGGTCTCGCTCAGGTTTCAGTATATACCTATGCTCTTAGAATAGTGTATTTTTGTTACTATTACTATTTCAACTACAAAATTGAGGACTGAGTTAGCTAGGAGATAAAAATTTGAAGAGGCTTCCTCAGAAAGAAAAATGTGTGATCCTGAGACTGTCCAATCTCCAAACTCTGTGTGCTTTATCTTCTGATTTGTAAGCTGCATCACCCCAGAAGAGATCAGCTGTCTTAGTAGTTCACAGACTGAAATTCAGCCTTCAGTATAGTATGGTCTTGATTTTTTAATCACTTTAAGGTTTAGCTCTGAGGCCTTCAAGCAACATGAGGAGTACCCTGGGACTACCTGAAGGCATTAAACACTGACCTGACATATGCACAGAAGACTTAACACAACCAAGGAAGTGAGCCTTTATATGTTGTACCAGGGGGAATACAAGCACAACTTATGCATCTTGGGAAATCGGGCAATTTTAATGAAGACAGTACTGCAGTGTATTGCAATAAGCTGCAGCCAGGACCCAGTGGGCAGTTATCTGCAAAGCATATTCCACACCTCTGCTCTGTTCAGGCTGTTATCTTTGTGCTCACTGCACAACAATTATTTTATTTTCTGGCTTCATCTGACTTTCAGTCCATTCCCCTAGTCCATTCAGCCTAAGAGATTTCCCTGAATTGAAAACAAACTCTAAAAAGATAAGCAAGATTATTAATCCCTACAAGCTCACAGTTCTCCATGGATATTTATATTGTGCTAACGATTTCCATTACCTTGATAAAACAATGCATTAATAAAGCAACAATAAGGAAAGAGAGCATATTGGCATTCCAATAAGCACAAATGAAGAACAAATATTATCGTCCAACATATTAAAAAATTAAATACTAGGAGTCTTTTGGAAAACAAAAATGATGTAATGTGAGGAGATTGACAGGTTAGTTCTTTGGGGACTACCTGATCTAAAGAAAAAATTTCAGCCTGAATCCTGCATTTAGTTCTGTGCCTACAAGAACAGGGCCTTTGCCATTGAATTCAACACATCCAGGATTTCACATAATGTGTGACCCTCTCTGTGACACATAATGAGCGAAATTATTATTCCTCCTTTTACACACAGGTTCCATTTTGGCTGCTTTCTAAAGACTCTATCTCTGAGAGCTCCTCTCTTCTACAGAGCCTCTGTTGACACCCCAGTTTGAGCACAGCTATTCTGGCACAGTAGCCTAGTGAAGATGCAGTGTGCATTTGTTGAAGAGGGGTTTTCTGTCAACTTGGTTATGTTTTTTTCCCCTGCAACATTAATTGAGCCAACAAAAGCTCTCTTCTGCAGCACAGCTCTATCAGCAAGGGAGTACAATTATTTTCACACTTGCAGCTGAAATAACTCTGCTGGCAAAACTCCGCAGTGCAGGTCAAATCTGAAAAACAGCTGAGGGAGATTGTATGACTGATAATAAATAATGCATGCTCTGAAAGCCATTGCAAGTTATTTAGTTTGGGATTTAATGGGACATAGCTGTCCCATGATGGGTTTTCACTCTTCCTGGTAATCCAGTTTCTGTGCAGTGTGCGTAACGGTGGCGGGTAGTAACAAAAGAGAAACCATTATAATGAGTTAATACCGTACGATTTGCACAGTGTGCATTTATGATTGCAGTCAGTTCCCTCCAAGCTGCCAAAGAGAAATCTCACAGTTGTAAGCAAGTTTACTATTCACATTATAAGCACCATCTCAGCAGCCTCCCATGTGTACAAGATAGGCAGCATTTCTTAAACTCCTTTCCCATGGGCACCTCTACACAGATTCTGCAAGCAGACAGGGTCTGTAGAGACTGGATACAAGCCATGTCCAAGCCAGAAGCTATGTGAAGCTGTCAAGGGGCAAAGCTAATAAACCCTGTGAGAGTATATCAGCTTGGGCTCAACAATGTGCTAAAACATCAGCATGGGTCCCAGGTGACTTAGAATGTGATGAGAGTGAGTTCATACCTGCCTGTAAAAGACTTTAGGGATGTTTAAATCTCTGGAGAACAAGATGCTCACTAAAATTTTCTCAAAATACTTTGAATGCTTAGGACACAATGACAATCGGGGGGGTCTGACAGACAGCTGGGTAACCCTTTGCATATTTGGGGGTTTATTGCAATACAAGCAGCTGGAATAAATTCTGTTACAGATGGGGCCATATATACTATTAAAATACCTTGGGTTTGAGTTCTTAAGATTATGCAAACTTCAGTTGCTTACAGAGACATTTTCCCATATCTGGTATTTGCACAATGCTATTTCATTGGAAAGTTTCAGCCCTAACTATTCAGACATGTCTGAGAAAACAGCTAGGGAATCATATGGTTTTACCCATGCTAAAATACAGTCCTGTCAGACTTTTCATTGAACATTTTGTTTTCTCCAGGTTTTAGTGCAGGTGCTTGACCTTTATCTAAGTTTAATTTTTTGTCAGGGTAGAGTTTTTTGCAGCCTGGTGAAAATCTTACAGCTGGCAGGTGAGAAAAAAAATAATCTCCAATTGCACATACTGGTAAAGCCTCATTAGAAAACTAACTATAATCCATAAAAAGTCTAAGGTCACTGAATAGACAAACCACTTGCAGCTCCTCAGACTGACCAGATCTGCTCCCCTTGCTTTGGTGTGCAGCCAAGGGCTAGAACATAGAGAGGAAACTCTACTCTATATATAATCAGGAGGGAATTGACCTCATCATCTTTAGTGATTTAAATCTTAGATTTCTAGTCCACAAAAATTATCAAATTCACTCTATGAAGACACTACTGAGAATTTTTCCTTTCTGAAAATCCTAGATATCCATCTTCAGATGGGACACATTACCCTCTGGGGAGGACAATTTTCCTCCAGTGACTAGAAAGAGAACTTACACCTCTAGCCTAGACTAGATGTCTAATTTGTAAATAGTTATGGAAAAGCAGGATGAATCTCACTTTAGATAAGTCTGTCTTATTTAGCAAATGAAATGGGATGGTGAGGCTATAACTAAAGACTACCTTATAACACAAGCACAAGAGGCCATCAACTGAGATTACAAAGACTTTTGCCATTCCTGACTTCTGAGGTCTTGACACACTGATCTCAGAAGTGTTCCTCTAACTGTTCTTGTGTAAGTAATGTAGTTCCTGCTGCTGAGCAGGAACCTTCTCATGACTACTATATGCAATCATTCACAAAATATGATTAAGCTTATAATCCATCAAAGAAGATTTCGTCTTCCAAATAGTGTTCTTTTTAACCTTTATTCAATTACAACTATATTGGAACTGGGTGCCGCATTATCCCTGCTCCTGGAGCTGCACTACCTTAGGAAAATCCCTTTCCCAGAATCTATTACTGCTAATCAACTACATTCTTGAAAAACCAAAACCTCAATACATCACTGATTGTTATTTAGTCCTTATTGTACAGTATAAAAGACATGTAATATGCTCCCATTACGACAGAAACATTCACTTGTAGTAAGTGACTTCAGAGTTTTTTGCTCAACCTCCACAATGTATTTTGTATTTAATGTAAAATAGAAAAAAATGAACTTATACTTTATCTGTAGAAGTTTTTCCATGCCAGTGATTTCCTCCAACTCTGTCTCAAAATAGGTAAGGAAAAAAGTTGTTTTCTTCTCTGTCAACAGGGACCTTGAACTCTGCTCCAAGCAGCTAACACACCTGTGAAAAGATGTCTGCTGTCCATCAAAGGAAAGCGCATACATATCTGTAAAGGCCCTGAGTGCGTCAATAAGCTTTACTGGCCCTGCCCAGCACCCCCAGGGCCTCCCCCAACCCTGCCCATGGGATCAGGAGCTCCATTTGAACCCAGCCTGGGGCCACCAGTCCCTGCCCCAGGGATGCCACAAGCTTGCTGGTCTCCAGCTTCCCGCATCCCTGCCCTGCTTGGTCATGTCACCACCCTCAGCTCCTGACTGCTGGTCCCTGACCCTTTCTGCTCACTGATAGCACCAGTGGCCTGAAAAACACCTTGCTCATATTGATGGGTTTCAGATACTCCTATATTAATGTATAAGTGAGACAGTGATTTTGAAAGAATTTCTTTCTTATTGTTTTCTGTAATTACTAAGAATTATTGTGATTTTATTAAGAATCTTGTTAAGAATACTTGTTGTTCCCTTAGAGTCTCATGGATTGCATTAATTTCCTGAGAAGGATGGTTTCCAACTAAGAAAAAGATGAGAAGCCAGATTGTCTGAATGTCTAAATGCTTGCTAAACACAAGGCAAACAAACCTCTTATGATATTTTAATACATAATACATTAACTTGTAAATTGCATTAACAGAAACTAGTTGAAGTTGTGGTTGATTCTCAGGTATTTTGGTATGTTTAGGCTCCTTTAGGTAATGGGAAGGGATGATTCTCTTTCATTAACATGGCAAATATTTATAATTTCTAAAAAACTTACTGTGGGATTTTGTTGGGCTGAGTAAGGTGGCTGCTCAGGGCGTCAGTTTAAAAGAAAGAATACATTGCTCTAGTTTTTAAATGACAAAAGAATAAAAATATGCAAAAATCCTTGTGGTTGGAAAATTGCTGGTGTTGATTTGAACCAAATGTTCCTGTGTTTGTTTCTTAATTTGTTTTCTTTGTGAAAAAAAAAAATCTTTGTTTTCCATCCATTAATACTACTAGGAAGGAACTTAATCTTTCTGAAGGGTTGCTAATGTTTCTGTGTGTGCAGAATAAACATAATATCACCCCTAATCACAGCCTCTAAGCCTCATTAGGGAGACATGCTGGGGATAGCATCTTGGCAAAATCATTAGGAGTTTCTTGTTGCAATCAAATTTGCCCTGTCCTTAGTTGCCAGGCACATTATAATACGGAGAACAAAACCTTGTAACTGTTCTTCCCCATTTATTAAATTTTGTACCGAATACACCATCTTTGTCTTACAGGAGGCCATCCACAAAGGCTCATGGAGCGTAAAAATGCTCACGCTTAAAATAATTTCATTAGTCAGTGCTGGGCAAAGATTAGCATTAATTCTTCGAAATTGCCATACTGTAACTCTAAGTGACAAAACAGAGATGCAGGCAGAGACTGTTGCTTTTGATTTTTTCTATACTATGAAATGCAGAAAACCACAACTCTGTGTTTCAAGAACTCGGAAACATTCTGGGACTTTCTGTCAGCAGGATACCTGACCTCTAGGTTAAAACAATTTTTGTGGGTGACTATTGGTGACACAATACTCCTGAAACATTTGTTGCTTATGTGTATCATAAGTCTATCGATGCTGATGCACCTCAGAGTTCATTTCTGCAAGGTGGGTCAGTAAAACTCATTGCTGCCACTACGGGTGAGCTCCTGAGGAGCATCTGTCTCGCTCCAATTGGGAGGGAGGCA
>NW_010140287.1:0-502 GCF_000699245.1 Pterocles gutturalis | reverse complement strand
GCAGTGGTCCAAGTGGAAAGGCTCTCTCTCGTTAAGGGACAGGAAGAAAGAGGATGCAACCTGGGGACACAGTCCAGAGACGGAGTTTCGTTGCCCCTATAGACAGATAGGAGCAGCCTCATGTTCACAAGCCCTTATCCTGATAGGGGACTTTTACCACCCTGGTATCTGCTGGAGGGACAACACAGCATGACATAAGCATACCAGGAGGCTCCTGGAATGCGTTGATGAGGAGGGATGCTATGCTGGACCTTATTCTCACCCACAAAGAAGGGCTGGTGGGGAATGTGAAACTCAAGGGCAGCCTTGGCTGTAGTGACCATGAAATGCTGGAGTTCAAGATCTTTAGGGCAGTGAGGAGGCCGCGTAGCAAACTGACTACCCTGGACTTCAGGAGAGCAGACTTTGACCTCTTCAGGGATCTGCTCAACGGAGTACCATGGGACAAAGCGCTGGAGGGAAGGGGGGCCAAAGAAAGCTGGTTAATAGTCAAGGATCATCT
>NW_010140286.1:0-35258 GCF_000699245.1 Pterocles gutturalis | reverse complement strand
ATCTGGACAGGCTGGATTGATGGGCCAAGACCAATTGTATGAGATGCAACAAGGCCAAGTGCCAAGTCCTGCTCTGGGGTCACAACAACCCCATGCAACGCTACAGGCTTGGGATGAGTGGCTGAATGCTGCCCAGCAGAAAAGGACCTGAGGGTGTCGGTCAACAGCTGGCTGAAAGAGTAGAAGGCTGAAGGTGGCCAAGAAGGCCAAGAGCATTCTGGCTTGTATGAGGGATAGCATGGCCAGCAGGACTTACGGAAGCAATTGTCCCTTATCCTCGGCACTGGTGAGACTACCCGTTGAATACTGTGTTCAGTTTTGGGCTCCTCACTACAAGAAGGACGTTGAGCTGCTGGAGCGCATCCAAAGAAGAGCAAGGAAGCTGGTGAAAGGTCTAGATATTCAACAAGTCCTGTGAGGAGCAGCTGAGGGAACTGGGGTTGTTTAGCCTGGAGGAGGCTGAGGGGAGACCTTATTGCTCTCTGCAGCTACCTGAAAGGAGGGTGTAGGAGATAGATGGGTGTTGGTTTCTTCTGCCAAGTAACAAGTGACAGGATGAGAGGAAATGGCCTCAAGTTGCATCAGGGGAGGCTTAGATTGGCTGTTAGGAAAAAGTTTCTTCACCAAAAGGGTTCTCACACACTGGAGCAGCCTGCCTGGGGAAGTGGGGGAGTGACGATCCCTGGAGGTATTCCAAAGACATGTAGATGTGGTGCTTCAGGACATGGTTTAATGATGGACTTGTCAGTGTTACCTGTATGGTTGGACTCAAAGACCTTAAGGGTCTTTTCCAACCTAAATGATTGTATGATTATGTACTTAATCCATCTCTTTAATAAAATCTAGCTTTCCTACTCTGGTGCATCCTTGAAGGTGAAGCTTCATCTGATGGCTGAGTTGATCTTAGGTGCAGAGTTCTAACATTCCTTCTGCTTCATCTCCTGGTATTCAGTTATTCCTTGTCAAGACAGTTCAGCTCACAGAAATAGCATGAGAGTAATCCAGTGGGAAAATATGAGCAGCTTTTTGATGCTTTATGAAGCTGTTCTGGCTTACTTTGAAGAGCCAAACATCAGAATTCACAGAGTGTCTCAAGGGGCTGCATGTAAATGAGCAGGAGGAGAGTGAAAATTGTTATTGTCAAAACGAATTGTTGTTTAGTTTGTATCTTGTGAAAGTGTACCCAGCATATGAGGTAGATGCATGTCTGGGAATAAAAACCTGCATAGCGAAAGATGAAAAGGTGTGTTGGTCTTCTGTGAACCTTCCAAAGGTGCTTGTTTCTAGAGGCAAGGAAACCTTAATGATCCTGAGAAGAAGAAAGCAAGCAAACAAACGAACAAAAAAAGCCTTGGATTTTTATTAGCTATTTCTAATGTTTTTATACTCAAAATGTTTTAAGAAAATCCTGATTATCCCCTTTCTTCCTTTCAAAGTGCTTGTCCTGCTTCCTGAAAGTATAATTGGTAAATGTTTGGCTTAAAATATACAGGGAACACTTTTCCTAGGTTGTATCTTACTGGCATGGACAGATAAAAATTTCCCTGAAAAAGATATATTTTTTTTTTTTCTCCAAAAGAGACTAGTGTATGTATTACTCAAATATTTGTATATACAACCTCCACAGTTTTATGGAGGTGTTTCTTTAATACAGAGTTGAAACAAATAAAACTATTCAGAGATTATGTGCTTTGCTCGGTAATCCAGCAAAACGATGCCTAATGCCACATTCTTTACTGGCTTCTTTTCAGTGTCCAGGTTACTTGTTATTCCCTTCATTTTTTTGGGATTGCAGAACAATTAAATATTTGCAAAACTCAAATCGCATGCCTCTGTTTTGATGTGTTTTTTCCAGGGCTTGGGCAAATTTCTGCAGAAATTCAGAAATTCTTTCAACTCGGTATGCTATTTCGTCACTGTGAACCAGTCAAAGAATGCTGGTGCAAGGACTGCTGTTATGGCCGGATTGTGTCATGTCCTTTGTTATGTTTAAGCATCATTTGTCATTGACATGCTGTGAGCTGGATTAAGTGATATGTTTTTAATTAAAAAGCACACAATTTGTCAAAGCTCCAGATCATCAAAGATCTTCTGTGTGTATGCAACTTTTCTTCTCTCTCCTTTGGTTTATTTTTTTTTTTAATTGTGCACTAGAAAATATGGGGCGTTATGCTGTGAATGTTTGTAACAGAACTGTAATGCAAATGAGACCTGGATTTGTTTGTTGATTAATATTTTCAATAGTCTGGTGAACAGTGCTGTTGTCCTTCATCTCTTCAGTTCTGCATAGGACTGGATTCTAGTTCAGTTTGCAGTCTGGAAGGCATTTAGAGTGTCATAGTGCAAGGAGAGGTAGAAATAAATGCAAGTTCTGCCACCCTGGATTTTTTCCCCATCTGCTAGTTGTCTGAAACTCCCACAATGAGAAAAGGTTGACCTCTGTTTTCCTATTACAGGGGCTGGTTTTTGGTGTGAGACTTCTGTTTGACAGAAATGGAAGAAATCTCTGTTTTGTTTCCTTGCATATGTTTCAGTGGATAGGCTACTTCACTTGAAGTCAAGAAGCCTGAGTTATGCTCCTGATTCTGCAGCTGACAGCTTCGGCAATAGGTATTTTAAAAGAAGGATTAGTTTTGCTATCTGGAAGCAAAATTTGTAGTGAAGTAGTGCTGAGCACAGTGTCAAGTAATGACTGTGTTATCATTGTCATGCTAGATTTGAACTGTTTTACTGAAGAAGTAAAACAAAAAAAACTTAATTATCATCTAGTAAACAGTTCTCATTTAACAGTTTTAAAAGTTTTCATGCAATTTCGAGGTAAAGATTGGTCTTTGAATGCCTGAGTAGGCATGTTGTAGTTATGTAGCATTTGCTGGAGCTGTTGTAGATAGAATTTACAAATTATAGCAAGTGTAACTTGCTATAGTGTAACTTTTAAGTTACATATGATTAAGAAAAGTTTTTGACATTGTAACTTCTTTTGCACTAAGAGCAGTTTTGTTTGTGTTTCTGTGTAATGACATTCAACCTGTCAAATCTATGAAGAACAAGTGATTAGAAACTGTATGCTCAGTTTGTATTATATTTAAATAGGTCTTTTTAGACATCCTTTGTCTTGAGATTACTACTTCTAGATGCATTTTGGAAAAAAAGGTTTTTTGCACAAAGGCTGATAATACATGATATATATGTGCTTGTTACAAGCAAAATACCTTTGCTCTGTTAGCAAGGTATTTGTTCTTGTCAAGTAATTTGGGAGAAAGCAAAGGCTATATCTAAGTGATAATTCTCTATTAGAGGAAAGGGGAAGAAAGGATTGGATGCACAGACTAGTTCTACATGAAATTCTAATTTCTACATTAGTTTTTTTCTCCATTTTGAAGGAGCTTTTTTTCTCCTTCAAAAAGGAGTTTCTGCCTTGTTGAAGAGCAATTGCATGTTACTCCTAATGGATATCTTTTGCAAACCATTTTTTACCACTTCTCTTCCTCTGCTCTGACCCACTTATCATTTTGGGAACCTGTTTCTTCAGGATGATCTGTTGCTCTTCTGGGGCTTGATGTATTGGTGCGGGAGCCTACATAAAAAGTCAGAAATGCTTCTCTGAATTAGAACATTTAATTGTAGAAAATGAGGTACCTCATTTTTTGTGAGATGCTGGCTGTATTGTAAAAGATCCATTTGTAAATAGTTCTTCTCATCCTCCACGATCCTCTCAAAGATCTGCTCTACCAAATGCAGATACTTCATGAAAACACTTCATTCAGAGCCTTCTTGCTTCAAAGTGGCTTGAGCGTCCTTCCTTGCTGTAAGGGAATGGCCTGGTAAAGGTCCTGTTCCTCTTCAGTTGTTTTTCACTATGTTAATTAAGAATACTTGACAGGCTCTGGATATGCAGCTTCTGTTATGTGATCATCTTTTTGTAGTCATCTTTAACAGCCTACTAGGCTATGGCCTACAGCTGCAAAAGAGGAGGCGTGGGCCTTCCCACCACACACCAGTGTACGGATTGCTTCTCATTACACTCAGCCTCCAGTGTCTGCAGAGGGGATCTCTTGGGCATCCTCCAGAAATTGGAGTGGATCAGCATCTTTGAATGCCGTTAAATCTAGGGCCATCTAATTTTGTTTGTCATAAGTTGCCTTTATGCAGGCAGGTGACATGTGAGGGCAGTTTCCGAGTCCTCTGATATTGTGTCAGATCTTTGAGACCAGGTATGCTGCTGACATCTTGACGCAGCTCTGGAGTCCCTCCACTTGGCTGCTCAATGAGTGTGTAGAAGAGCCTCTGTCCCTATCCTCTACACAGGGATGGCTTTCAGTTAAACTTCAAATTTTTTATCATCTCCAGTATAAGAATTTTTCTTTAGGGAAAGCCTGGACTCAACTTTCAAGGTTTTTATGCTTAAGTCCGTGGTAGCAGGTGAAGGGGGTGGAAGGGGTTGGGAAAGGAGCTCTTTGTGTCATTTTCGTATTGGAGCCAACAAGACCATTTCAGGTTTCCCTTCTGCTTATTTACAGAGCCTTGTCTAGATAATGTGTGAGGAAACACCCTTTTTCTTTGCTGACTAGAGAGGATCAAAGCAGACAGTGCTCAGTGTAGGACTTCTAGGTAGCTCTTCAGCTGGGGAGATCATGTTGAGTTGAGGAAGCTATTACTTCACCTGGGTGAGTGTAGAGATGCTGCCTTCTGCTGTAAGGCTTTGTTGTGATGTTCTGAGGTTGCTCTGAGTTTTCTGGGAGCTCTGCTTTTCTCTTCACAGTCTTATTTTACAGAACAGATTGTCATACTTAGTTTGCAATTTATTTTTCCCCACATGATTTACAAAAATTTTATTGTCTAGGTAGACTTCCACAAAGAACCAAGGTGTGTATCTCTCATTGGCGCTGAGCTTTCTTCCTAAAAGAGTTTCAGTTTTAAGTGTCTGTGGATAATAAGATGTCAAATAGGTGTGAAATGTGAAAGGCTTGTAATTGCATCTGTGTTCTTGGGCTGCCGGTGAAGTTAGGCTTTAGTTTCTTTTACCATTTGCAAGGAGGCATGTAAGGTCAAAAGACAGTGTCTGGAACAGTGCTTGTTTGTTAGTTTAAAAAAAATATTTTCTTTCCATCTCACTTTAAAAAAAAATTGAATGGAGGAATTCCTATCCTGGAAAAATTGTTTTTCTCCAAAATCAAATGTCCAAATGCAAAAGCCTTCATCTTTCTGTAACTCATCATTCTCTTCTCAGCTCCTGTTCTGACTATGCCAGAAAATTTGCAGTAACATTCCTAGACTTCCTGATTATTTTTTTAAAATTTCTTATCAGATTCCTTTTAAATTTTGGTGGAGTCAATCCATCTGTCTTTCTTGTTTTCCTTTAGAGGAAAGACAGTTCAAAACCAATGAAGAAGAGTCCTTGCTGTTATAACTACTACAGCTTATGGGCAATATTTTGCCATTTTTGTTCTCCATGTCATTACAGTCTTTTTTTAGTGATATTTCTCAATTTGGAGTGTTGTTGAAGCTTTGTCAGGGCAAGGAGGGAGGAGAGCAGGAGAGCTAAGAGAGGGCCAGAGAGGGCTCAAATACGTCCTTACATTTGTTTCTGCTCCTTGGTGGTTTTGTAAAAATAAATACATTTAAAACTCAGTTTTGGAAGCTGTGAATGTGAGTCTGTTCAGCAGAATGAGTTTTTTCTTCAGAAATGTTGATGGAGATTCTAAACTAGTTTTACCAAACTCTAGTGACAGTCTTAAACTACTTCCATCCACGTATGTGCTCTGGAAGTGGGAAGCCCCAGTCAGGCTGCTGTCAGTGCTTTTCTCCCAGACTGTCTCAGTGCAGGCTGAACAATGTTCACCCTCAGCAGCTCCGCACTGAAGGTACAAGCCTGTGTTCATCCTAGTGATGCTGGTTAGTGCAGAGATGGAGTCACAGTCAAAATACAGGACGTAGAATTCAGTCTTGATTTCCAATTGAAAAACCTAAACCACCCCCCCTGCAAAAAACAAAACCAAAAACAAACCTCCACATTTTCCACTGCTATCTGAATTCTTACTCCTCAGCAGTTAAAATTGTTTCACTAATGAAAAATGCAATCTGCAGATGAAGGTTTTGGTTAGAATTCTCTACTGAACTTGGCATGTTCAAAAGAAGCAGGTCAAAAGAGGTTATTCTCCCCCTCTACTACAGACTCGTGAGACCCCACCTGGAGTACAGCATCCAGCTCTGGATCCAGTCCAGAGGAGGGCCACAGATGATCAGGGGTTTGGAGCACATCCCCTATGAGGATGGGCTGAGACAGTTGGGGTTGTTCAGCCTGGAGAAGAGAAGGCTCCGAGGAGACCTTTTAGCAGCCTTCCAGTACCTAAAGGGGGCCTACAGGAGAGATGGGGAAACACTCTTTATCAGGGAGTGTAGTGATAGGATGAGGGGTAACAGTTTTAAGATGAAAGAGGGTAGATTTAGGTTGGATATTATGAATAAATTCTTCCTGTGAGGGTGGTGAGGCACTGGAACAGGTTGCCCAGAGAAGCTGTGGATGCCCCATCCCTGGAGGTGTTCAAGGCCAGGCTGGATGAGGCTTTGAGCAACCTGGTCTAGTGGAAGGTGTCCCTGCCCATGGCAGAGGGGTTGGAACTCTATGATCTTTAAGGTTCCTTCCAACCCAAATTATTCCTTGATTGTGTGTTCCTATCTGTTCCTGCCTGTGAAACTTACTTACATAAAGTCCAGGGGGAAAGTTCATTTAAAACTTAAATTTCACAGCATTCATGTGGCACAGATGGAGCTGATATCTTGACCTGTTTTTCCAATATAGTTATCTGTTTGGCTGTATGATTAGCTTATCATTCTTGCAAATATCTCACCAAATGTTTGAAGGGAAGACGGAGTGTCTGTTACTTGTGGCTATTATAATTTTGTTTCTCTTTTCTTTTTTGCTTGCTGGAGCTGAGGCCACAGTTCTGCAAGTGTTTATATGTAATTTTATATGTGCAGTTGAAGGGCTTACTCATGTATACAGTTATTTCTGCATAAGGACTTCCTGGATTCATCAGTTAAATAGTTAAGACTTGATACAGGTTGCCAAACCACAGAGTTACCCAAGAGAATGGACTCAAGTGGTAACTTTTGCTATAAAATACAATGTCAGAACATGAATTTTCAAATAATCTGCACTGTGCTTCTTAAGCCTTTTTCCTTTCCTAGTTTCAAGTAGGTTGCTGGTAGGGTGAACTCACAGGTTCTTGGAAGAATAACTTCTACATATAGATCTGTTTGTGATGCTTATTTAAAAAAAAAAAAACAACAACAACAAAAAACAAAAAACAACAAAAAAACCCCCCAAAAACCCATAAGATTGCAGTACTGCTTTTTCCTGGGTTCTCTTAAAGTGAGAGTTAGTTAAACTCCTGGTAGATTTCCCTGCTGTGGTTTTGATGTGTTTCTGCGTGAAACTGACAGCAGGATTTGTTTGAGTATGTAGGCCACTATTGTATTAGAATTACATAACCCTGTTGAGTGGTGGAAACAGATGAAAACGGGAGGATGCACGGCATCTCCTCACAGATTGTATCCAGCAACAATGAAGACAGCTCAAGCTCTGCAGAGAATGTGGTCACATGCAGTCAAAAAGTTGGCGATTTTGAGAGGGCACGTGAGTTGCTTTTTGTTGCATCTTGCTCCAAGTCTTGTTCCCTCCCTCCCACTGTATATCCCTCCCCTATCCAGCTCACTTTTGTAGCCAGATGTATTGTGACAGGTCTACTGGTTTTGCTCTTCTTTCAGTGTGAGTGAAGTTGTCTTCGGTGATCTCTAAGTAGCAACTAATTGCATAAATCTCTAATGACTGTCAGTGAGAGTTGCAACAGCTGCCTGTTCATAGCATACAGACAATTTCATCACTTTGACTAGTTTCCTGACTAGATTCTGTTAAGCAGTCTATTTTGGGTATGCACTTGTCATGTTGGTGTATGAGCATTAGGCAGATTTAAGCAAATCTTGACTACAGTGTTCTAATTAGAAGTAGACTGACTTTAGTCACTAATGAATTTAGACTAGCTAATTACAGTAATTTGCATTTGCTGCAGGTAGCCCGCTATGAAACCTGGGTAAACTTGCAAAACAGTTACTATTAGTAACTGGAGGTGGGGTTCTTGACCATTTTGCCTGCCTGTCTCTCTCCAGTGTTTTGGTGTGCAATCTTGCTGTGAAATTGCAGTTGTGTAAGGGTTTGACAGGCTGCTTAAGGATTCCTTTGTGTTTCCTTACAGATGAAGTAGGAAGAAATTGGCAAGGCGATGGAGGCTTTTTTTTTAACCCACCACTTGATGCATTTACAGGAGAGTCATATTATTAGATGTGGAATACAGGAATTTTGCAGTTGTGGTGGAGACTTCAATGATTTACAACATTTGTTATCTCTTCCTCCCTCTCAATCTTTTCCTCTCCATTAATCTGTCAGTATGGGTTAGCATTGTGGCAATGGCAAGCAGCAGTACACTTTATAATGTTAAAGAGATTATTGCTTAGAGATTTGAGGGAGTACAGATGTGTTTTTTGTCTCACGGGCTTCCAAGGTGACCATTCATTTCTCTGAACAATGTTGCAGAGCCTGCATAGCTTTATCAGTATGGCAGAACCAGTCCTGTTGTCCTGGTAATTATGTTGCACAAAATCAGCTTTGCAAGTACCTAGTGTACTTTCCTTTGCTCATATGTACAACAAGCAGGAGACAGTTTCTCAATAAGCACTTTCTAAAAATTTACTATTTTAACAATTACTTGTGAATTTAAAAGTGAATTGTTGAACTAGCTTTTGTTTAATGTTCAGTAACAGTATAAAGCTAAAAATAACCCCCCCAAAATTTACAAAGTATCTGAGACACTCACTGGTACTATGAGGAACTTTTCAAGGCACAGATGAGATGATACTATAGGCTTGACATCTTGCAAGACCTTAATTGTAGTGTCTGTAGGCAATAGTTTCATTTATGTGACCAGATACCACAAGAGTTACTTGTTGGAGCAAAATAAACTTAACCCTTTTTCGTTTACAATGCTTTGCTTTACTACATAACGTGTCTCTCCAATTGTTCACAAAGTCTTGCTTTTGCCACTACTCATGGCAGGCTTAGTTTTCTGGAAGGAAGTTCATGTAAGCTTACCTGTTTCATACCTATAAATCCATTCCCAATATCAAAGAATCATAGAATCATAGAATGGTTTGGGTTGGAAAGGACCTAGGAGATCATCAAGTTCCAACCCCCCTGCCATGGGCAGGGACACCCTCCACTAGCCCAGGTTGCTCAAAGCCTCATCCAGCCTGGCCTTAATACCTCCAGGGATGGGGCACCCACAGCTTCCCTGGGCAGTTCACTGTACTTCCCTTAGTCCTTTTTCTGCAGTGTTGTACTGAATAAGCCCTCGTTTCTCAGGCCTTCCTTTAGTAGATAGTGTATTGAAATGAAAGACCTGGTGCTAGAGTTTCTGGAAGAGTAAGGCAGCTGTGCTGCTCTTTGTCCCCACCTGTAGTAAGCGCTTGTTGATTACATCCTGCCTGCTGTTTTCCCTGTGCAGAGCAGGACTCATTATTCTAGGCTAGGAGGTAGTGTTGATAAGAACTCCATTCAGTGCAAACAGAATTTAAGTTATGTTCTTGTTACACATGTAACTTGCTGAGGCTTTTATGCAGTGATAAGAGTGGAAGAGATTTTCTGTCTCCCCTGCTTCTAAAAAATTTGAACCCACCTGCTTGTCCTTCAAATTTTACCTGTCATTTGATACTGTCTTTCATTTCTAAAACTTTCTTCAATGAACTCAACTGGAATTTAAATGGCATTAAAGCCCTTCTTTACTACAGACTGGTTTTCTGAAAAGCTTAAAAATATCATATAGAAAAGCAGGACGATGATGGTGTAGCCAAAATTCAGTAGCAGGTAAACTGTTCACACATTTTCATACATGCCAGACAAACAAGCTTAGTCTCTTCTATTTCCTGCAGCATTACAGCAGCTCAGAAAAAGCACTTAGATAAGGAGAATTTTTTGACTTATGGAAGGCTCTGTGTGTAAGGGAATATATGTAGTGAGACAGTTCAGTGTCAGCTAGTTAAAGGGTTAAGACATGTCAGCTGGTTGAATGGGAATACCAGATAAAATAATTTCTTCATGTGCTTCAGCAGAGTAATTCACTGACCCAAGACACATATGTCTTAATACTAACAGTTATAAATGCTGCTCAGTGTTGTCTGATCTAGACAAGTAGAAATTTAGAAATACTTAAATTTATTATTTGTAATATAAGTACTGTTCTCCAGGTGCTTTAAATTAATATTTGAGTTAGACCCAAAAATTTCTGGAAACTGGAGAACATTGTTCATTTTCTCCAAGAACACTAGAAATTTAAGACTGTTCAGTGTTGTAAAATTCCTAGGTAAGAATGCTGAATGTTTTGCGTATTCCCTCAGGAATTTTGAGAAGGACTTACATTTTAAGTTTGTTTTTCAATACAGTGAATGTGCAAGGGAAAATGTAAACCTAGTTCTTCTTCAGGGTGCTTGGAATCCACGGGAAGAATAAATACATGGGGTTCTTTGCATTTGTGAAATAGCATCCCTAGCCTGGTAAACAGCTGTGTACTGACAGAAGACTTTTACTCTGGAAATGTGGGGGATGCTTTAAAGTACAGGCATATCCTTGTGCCACTTCTCTGTCTATTGTTTTGGGGTTGAGTTGCCATTAATCCCTTTAATACCTTTAAAAAATATTTAAGTCAAAACTGAGCATCTGTCTGGACTTAAGTTTTCTGAGCAAACTCTTAGCTTCCCAAGAAGGAAGACACTTATAGCAGTAAAAACGAATAAACCTCCATCTTGAGTATGTGCAGGCATGTACTCCTGCAATGCCTGGTTTTTTCTTCTGCAATTGATTCTTTGCATTTTGAAATGTTTGCAGTGCGTCAAATATTGTGGCTTAATTCTCTCCTCGTTATACAAGGCAGGTGCTGAAGGTGCTGGTGGTGTACTATATGATGCATCACAGCTGGGTGATTATTCTGTACTCTATTTTAAGCTGTGATTTTGGAAAGATTTCAGGTTATATCATGTAAGATAAACTAATCAGTTCAGGATCGGTTTTAACTGGAAATGTGGAAAAAAATGCTTCTGAGAAATGTCACAGAAATGGATATATCAGTTCTATATAGTGATACACTGTGTTTTCCTGTAAAATTTAATTTCTTGAGGAGAGCCTAAATACTCAATTACATAATTCATAGTCGATAAAACATATTGTTAAATCCATATGAATAAGAAGGAAAAAATCTGATGGCTAGTTTGTTTTGAAAACCTCAGTTTCAACGGTTAATCTTATTGCATCCTGGAATGGAGATGTCTTCCTTAAATATTTTGTGTGTTATTTGATCAGGGCTATATAATGCTAATGTAATCTCAATTAAATGCTTTTGCTGAATGAGACTCTCCCAGAAAATGAGAATGAGCTGTTAAATCAGTGAAATGTGAAGGGATTCTACCCCCCTGGACCTATTAATATTTTTTGCCTTTTTAAAGAAAAATCATCATTAATTGAAATACATACACATACTATAGCAAATTATTAGAATTTGCATATAATTTTTATACCTGTGTTTTAATGGGGTATTTCACATTTTAATTTAGATGGTTGTATGCTTTGTGTTTTACTAATTGGTTTCTGTGTACAACAGGCCTCAGGCATGGAAGAGCTGATATGGGAACAGTACACTGTGACCTTACAAAAGGTGAGTGCCTGTTGTATTTCTAGTTTTCAAATATTCAAGCACTGGTTTAGTTTAAACATGTTTTATGATAGATGTTAGCATATCTGAGTCTAAAATAAGATTAATTCATTGTCCAAATCAGATATGTTTTTCATTTTAAAGCTTTCTTTACCGTTAAGAGTAAATTAACAATACCACATGCCAGCCATATAGCTAAATTAATTGTTGAATAACCTTAAAAATAAGGCAGATGGTTCTGTCAACTAGTTGTGTCTAACGTCCAAGCTTTATAATAATCACTGAATATGATTGCACTGTATTTTTTTTATACTTTGATATTTACCCGTGTAGAATCTAGTGGAAAATTGCTGTCATCAAAATCTCTAAAATAAATGGACTATAGAAATAACTTTTAACAATTCTTTGAAGAAAAGAGGAAGTATCTCATTACAGTCCTTTTGCATTGTTTCTCTGAGTTCTCTAATGGCTAGGCTGCCACACCATGGTTATAGGATGTGTGCTTTGGTGGTGGTGGTGTTCTGATGATCCGTGTTCAGTGAGCAGCCTGTGCTATGCTGTTTACATTTTTTTTCGCATGTTCTGCAGTGAACTCAACTTGAAGACACAATAAAATAGCAATTTTCCCTACACAGCCTGTTTTCTGTGAAGAATTGTTGAGAAAGGATTGTTTTTTCAGGTTACAGAGGTAGACAGAAGAAATACTAGAGAAGCAGACCTTAGTTCCTGTAATTTCAAAATGTTCAGGTCTTGAATATTTCCTTTGTCTCAGAGACAGGGTTATACTACTGAAGTGGCAAAGGGCTATTGAACTTGCTGCATCAGTCACTACCAATGAAATTTACCATTATTTTTAGTTCTGCATTCTTTTGGCTTGAACCATCAAACTGTTTCCTGTAAAATTAAGGTGAAGTGCCATTAAAAAAAAAAAAAAAAACCCAACAAAAATTATTGCTTTTTTCCTCCTCAAAGAAATAACCACCTAATATTGACATTAGAGGAATACAAGCTGGCATGTGATGAACCACACACTGAGTGTCAGTTGTGGGAAGAGCACCACTTTAATTTGGTCTTTTACTTTCCCACTATGTTAAAACATTTTGGTTAGATGTGGCATAAAGTATATTTTGTAGTGGTAGGAGGTTTGTGTTAAATAGATGATAAAATTAAACCTGTACATTTAACAAAATGTGTAGTTTTGTGCACACCGTGTCTGCAGTTCAGTTATGCTACCAGTTCCCACATCTAGTGCTATAGACATGCTTCCTTCACACACTATTATTTCCCTCAATTTATGAATGCCATCTTAGGGTTGTTGTAGATCTGATATTTCTATGACAACAGGTTTGACATAAATTACATATTTAAAATAGTTGTGAGGGGGGATAATCATAGAGAATCACAAGTCCAACGCTTACTTTTTGCAATCAGCCATGATCTTTTTTAGTTTGATCGAGGAGTAAGTAGTCCTTGCAAAACAGAGAGCAAGAATAATGAAGATGAGATCCTGGAAAAGCTGTTCAGTTTCTCAAGCATGAGTGACAAAATAGATTTATCTAATAATAAATTTGGTATGAATAACCAGTGGGATGGTGGAGCAAAATGCAGGCTAAGTTAGTGAGTCCTTTGCTTAATTACTAGGCATCACATGGCTGTAGACTGAGGTTTTGGAACACAGGAACATGTTGTCTTGTTACATGGATTTGTAAACCCATTGATTTTTAAATCTAGAGATTCTGTGTATTTCTGCAACTCTCTGCATGCAAGTATATTTTAAATAATATCTAGGTAGAGTAATATTCGTGTTACTCCTTTCTCCCCATCAAAATTCCTATGGATAGAATTGAGTTTTGTTGTATTTGTTTTTGCTGTGAAGGATTCGAAACGAGGATTTGGGATTGCAGTTTCTGGAGGCAGAGATAACCCTCATTTTGAAAATGGTGAAACATCGATAGTAATTTCAGATGTTCTTCCAGGTGGTCCAGCAGATGGATTACTTCAGTAAGCAATTTCTTACTTCTCTTTCTGGCGTATTTTGAGGGGCGTGTAAAACATTCAGATAGGCTTGTTTGAAATCCTGGTGATTTAACCCACTCAGTGGGTTGTATGACCTCTTGAAGTCAACTCAAAACAAAAAACCCCAAACCAACAAAACAAACCAACGAACTCCACCCAGATGTGTTTTTATTTGCTATTTTGTGTAAGAAATTAAATTTCAGTGGTGCTGAAAAGGTTTTACAGTTAAGTATGTTTCTCTTAAGATTGCATTTCTTTTAAAGAAACATTAGAAATACTCAGTATCTTAAAACATTCTCCTTGTTCTTCCTCCAGGAAACATGTTTAGTGATCAATCATTGGTTTTCAAGGGAATGGCTTAAATCAGCCCAGAGAAAGGTCTTTACTTCGAAGGTGTTAAGAGCAACAATGGAGGAAGGAAGAAAACCAGAAGTGTTTGCTAAATATTTATTTTATATTTGAAAGAAAAAAATATGGAAACAAAGTGTTTCTGTAATCTTCCTGGTAACATTATCCTTGGTGAGGCAACATCTATCATGGACAAGTAATTTTAAATCTGTAGGCTGAGATAAGCAGTTTCTAGCCCATTGCTGATCAGTTTTTCATCCTTTGACTTGGAATAGCTGCTGAGGACTAGACAGTTTGGAAGAATGCCAAAGTTGTGCAGTAATAGTAGTTCAAAAGAGTAGGTTCAGGCCATTTTGCCAAACATTTAATTTTTGGTAAGGTAATGAAAAGGCTGACATGGCAATAGTTATTGAAGGACTGGATAAAAGGATTATTTTGAACAGGTAACAAACCATTCTCAGCATAAGCATACAAAATCTTTGCTTTATAGCAGTGACCCCCAAACAACACCACTATCATCCACCCTGTTCCATAATTGTCTGTGATTTGGGAATAAAATCACAGCCACGAATTATGTAAGATGCTAAGTAAACTGATGATGACAAGGCAATACCAGGAAATTTGGGCACATTCGGGCAAAGCATGATCTGAAGAAAACTGAATGCAAAGTATAGGCTTAACCTTCAGAGTGTGCGGGGAGTACAATCCTGCAATCCTTTTTAGGGTAGAGTGAGCATAAATGGATGGGAGATCTTGATGTAGTGTTACATTAGGTTTGATACTGTCTTTGGATGTAGTCTGTGAGGAGAGTTATTTTAACTCTCACATAAAGCCTGGATGAAACTGATACTAAAATATAGTGGCCTGTTCTGGCATGCTCATTCAGTGAAAGGAATTGGAAGGATACAAAAAGAGGTGCAAAAATCATTCAGGAGGTAGATAAAAAGTGCCTTGCAGAGAGAGGCTTAAAGTATATAATCTTATTTAAAAAGAAGGTTGTGATGTGACTTGGTTACAGTGAAGAAAAATAACGGGTACTAAAGATTTCTTTCATCTCGCAGAAATCAGCAAAGTAACCAGTAATTGATTGAGCTAATGCTCTGACTGTAAGGTTAGTAACTTATAGTCACCAGAATAAGCTAATAGGAGGAGTGGTAGTTTGGTTTGGTTTTTTTTGTTTGTTTGCTTGCTTGTTTGTTTGCTTGTTTGTTTGCTTGTTTGTTTGTTAAATCTCCTACACTTTTTATGCTGGATCAGGTGTTATGGGCCTCTCTCCTGGGGGTGACTGAGTTAAGTCTTAATGGTCTATTTGACGTGCAGGAGGTCTGAATAGAGGAGTTAGTCATCTCTTTTGGCTCATGATTTAGGGCAGTGGGGACTTTCGTGTACTGTAGTTTGGTTGGGGTTTTCCCCCCAATCATCTTTCTTCATAGTAGATGGGGCCTGAATACCAGTCTTGCAGAAAAGTATACTAGAGTGGTACATGTTAAGGTTTGTCTGAATACTGCTATGACTGCAGCAATTTGAAGCTCTCTTGAAATTCTTATGTTGGAGTGAAAAAAAAAAATCTACTTCTAGGTGTGAAAGACTAGGAGTTCCAAAAACAAACAAACAAAAAGAGTAAATGTTTTTACGGTCATCACAAATATTCTTTAAAAAACAAGATCTTCTTTGACATTGTGGGAGGTACTTTAAGCTGGACATCATACATGTCCAAAGATAACACACTACCCAAAGTCTACTTTTATAAACATACCAAAAGCTTCTTCTGGTATTCAGATATTGTAGTGTTTGTATAGCAAATACAGTTTTAAAGCAAAACTCCCTGTTAAAGTGAATGAAATCCATAGGTTCTCATGGGGGGGAAAAAAAATAAATTATTCCAATGTTTCCATGAAGACTCCTCTTAAATCCTTTTTTTCTGGTTTTTTATTTTCCCTCCCCACTCTTCCAGAGAAAATGACCGTGTGGTCATAGTTAACGGGACCCCAATGGAAAATGTTCTGCATTCTTTTGCAGTCCAGCAGCTTAGGAAGAGTGGAAAAGTGGCCACCATTGTAAGTAAATTACAAATGTATTCACTCTACAGTGGTATGTACCTGTGTAGCCAGTCAAGATTTTGGGTTTCTTCTATGAAATGAACTATAAATGAATAAAGAAAAGCAAACCTTTGCCTAATAGAACATACAAAGCAAATAAAACAAAGCAAAAATGTTGTTTCTATGGGTGAAACAAATGGAAGTTAAACAACAGTGTCACAAAGTTATCCTTTTGAAATACTGGGAATAAAATGTATGTCCTCAATCTGTAACTTTACTGAATCATGAGTGGTAGTTGGACAAAATGAAAGCTATGTGAGGCAAATGATGTCCTGCATACACAGACTGTGTCCAAGAATTTGCTGTCCAGACTGGGTCTCATTAGTTGAGAGAGGCATCAACAACACTCTCTTTTGGTGGCTCGTCACCTTTTTTAAAAGTCATCTAGACAGAGGAGAAAATTATTCATTACTCACACTCTTGCAGAGATAAAAGAATGTGGTTGCTGATCTGATATTTTTATTTAATTCTCCTACTGTTCTTTATCCTCCCAATTAGTAAATATTTCTTCTGCACATCTAAATAATATAATTTACTGGTTGTTCTATAAATAGAACATTGTTCTTTTTGTTTTGTGCTTTTTTTCCCCCCCAACCTCTATTGAAGTGTGAAGAATAGTCATCTGTTGAATTTCACATTCACATTGGAAGGTTTTTTTATTTCTTTGTTTTGTATTGCACTGAACAGGTAGTGAAAAGACCAAGGAAAGTGCAGGCTGCTGCCTTGAGGAAGAGCCCCTCCCTTGACTATGAGGACAGAGCTTTAGGTGTAATGGATGACCACGCAGAATTTGATGGCAAAAGTGCTCGAAGTGGCTATAGTGACAGAAGCTGGCATAGTGGTAATGGAGGGCGCAGCCAAAGCTGGGGAAACAGCCTGGATCAGAGCTATAGAGATGAACAAGACAGAGGGCGTAAGCAAAGCAGAGACCGTGGTAGGGAATGCAGCTACAGCCATGATCGAAGTCGTGGTAGGAGTGTTGACAGGAGCTTGGATCGAGACTATAGAAGAGATCGGAGCAGGGGAAGGAGCATCGACAGGGATGGTAGCTATGAGCGGGACTACAGAGGAGACTACAGCCCACCCAGTTATAGTCATGGATCTCAACCTGATCCTAGATACAGCAGGGAAGTGAGGAGTGGAAGTTGGGACAGGCTTCATTCCCGAAGTCCGTCACCTGAAATACACCGTCAGCATGAGTACCTAGGACCACAGGATCAAAATGGACCTATCAGTGTTCTCTTAACAAAAGGCCGACATAATGAAGGTAGGTATAGTAGGGGAGGAGAGGAAACTGACTTTTAATACAGCATGGAACTTGATGATCTTTAAGGTCCTTTCCAACCCAAACCATTCTATGATTCTATGTTGTGTTGATGGGGGAGGGAGAGGAGATGAATATTCTCTGATTTTATGGGTTAAATGTTGAGTTTTCTAACTGATCGCTTAAGTTGTTTGTTTATTCTTCCTGGCTGGTTTTTCCCCCAGCACCTTGAACTTCACCAAAGAACTGTTCACCCACATTGTTTCAGTCTTTTCAAGCCACTGTGCCCTTGGTTTTCCATGTTCTCTGCCCTGTTCTTCTGGTTCTAGTGGGAAACGTATCTGATTATGATTCAGATTACACTTGGCACATCTACAAAAGGGTCAGCTAAAAAGGGTGAAGAGTAGACTCTGCCTTTAATAATGCACTTACTTTTTCCTTTCAGTATAATTAAAATTAGCTCCAAGGATTATTTGGTTCTGAATACTTCAGAATGTATCCAAAGAATACTGAAATACCAACAGCTGAAACAACCTCTCCTTGCTGAGTATTGGAGTGTGTAAATGAAAGCCAAAAGCCTGATCTTTTGTGTTCTGTGAAATACAGACTCTTGTGCTATAAAGCATATCTGAGATTAGGTTGTGCATTGTTTTCTGTTTGGTTTGGGGGTGGGAGGGAAGAGTGTGGTGGTTTCTTTGTGGGATTTCCTGGGGGTGTTTTTTTCTAACCTGCCCTGTTGTGATCTGTCAGAATTTTCTGCTCCTGTAAGCTTTGGATGCAGGAGCTAACCTCTCTTTTAATTGACTCTGGCTGGCAAGGATCCCTTTCCCTCCTTCCTGTTCTTCCCCTACATATAATGTTTTCACTTGTAAAGATAATGCAGACAGGTATACAAATAAGGTGTCTTTGTTAAGTTTTATATGTAGCTAGTAATTTCATAATAATTTCTTAAATAGTATTATTTTTAAGTAGATAACTGTTTTTTTCCTTTTCTGTTCTAGAATGTGCATGTTTTAAGAGTGTTGCCTTTCTTTTTACGTAGCAAATGTACTGATCCAAATAACTTGGATCAAAGGGAAAAAAAAGGAGGGGGGAGGAGAAGGGCAAAAAAAAAAATATTTTGCCTGAAACAACTGAGACGCTGGGGTACAGACAGGACAGGGTCAGCATGAAGCAACTGGTGAGAAAAAGAGCTCCTCTTCTATATGTGCTTTTGGACCCATTTCCCTCCCTTTCTACGCCATGCAAAATATGATATAGAGAGAGAATCTAGTCCAGCATGTTAGTAAGCACCTCCAGAACAAAGGCATTGTTTTGCTGTTGAAGGTGCAGACTAATCATCCATCTGTGATTGGTTTTGAACTGCTGTTTGCTCTTAATGTGGTGACAGCACAGAAATAGGAGAGTTAGTCTAGGGTTCAGTGGGTTTACTAGGTCCGCATATTTTTTAATTTTCTCATGCTGTAATGGGGTATGCTGCCTATACACTGTATAGTTTTTTAAAAATGCATCCTCAGTCATCTTCTAAGATACACTGTATTATTTCCCTGATTCCAGAATATGGGCTCCGTCTTGGAAGTCAGATCTTCATAAAAGAAATGACCCGAACTGGCCTAGCAACCAAAGATGGCAACCTTCATGAAGGGGATATCATTCTCAAGGTCTGTTCTGGTTATACTGCTAGCAGTTTAGCAGGCACTTGTTGCAGTGGTTACTCTGGAGTACGTCGTGTATAGTCAAGTTCACTCTTAAATTTGAGCACGATATGGACTTGTGATGGTATTGTTGCCTTTTTATGTGCAGATCAATGGTACAGTGACAGAGAACATGTCTTTATCTGATGCCCGAAAATTGATTGAGAAGTCACAGGGGAAGCTCCAGCTGGTTGTCCTCAGGGACAGAAAGCAGACACTGCTCAACATTCCTTCATTGAACGACAGTGACTCAGAAGTGGATGGTGAGGTTTAATGTGGATAAAACGTTCTGGACTCTGTGCAGGGACAGAATGGAACTTACAGTGTTTTACTGTGATATAATGGTACTAGGTTCTTTAAAAAAGAAAAAAAACCCAACCAAACAAAAATAAACACTAACCTAAGTAACAGCCAATTAAGCATCAGCCCACTTCCTTTAGGTGAAAGAAGAATTTTATAGTAATTGTATAATTACATTTTAGGCAGGGGCAGAGATAGAAGAAGCAATGTTGGTCTGACAAAATCAATCTTACTTCTCAGAACAAGCAAGTCAGTTGCTTTAGTAAAAGACTTCAATTTTAAAAACAAGTGGGTTGGACTGGTCTCTCCTTCTGAAGGCATAAACATTCATTCAGGAGGGAAAAAATATCAGGACAAGAGGAAATTAAGTCTCCCTGGACAACTGGTTTCTATTGCCAGTATGTATTCCATACAAGTGATCTTTGATAGTGTATGAGCTGTATCTCTCAACATAATTCTGCTTTGGGAAGGGCTCAGAATGTTTGGGGGAGCAGGATGTTACAGTATTTAACTCAAGATATTTGCTTCTCTGATGTAAGAATGCTGGATGCAACTTGTTGTAGGTTTTACTGTGAGGATTGAGTTACGGTTCAGTTTTGAGGGCTACTCTTTCTTCTTTGTCACTGAAAAGCAATATTATGAGGACTGTTAATGTGAAGGTGGTCTTCTGTTTGGGAACCTCCAGGAGACCTCAAAGAAAAGGCTGCTAGCACTAGTTAATGAGTTTATGGAATGCTCTAAGTAGTTGTATGATGTGAGTGTGTTTCCTAAAGGTTGTGTGAAACCTCCCTGAAATATTTTTGAGGGGATGGGGGAGCACTAAAAGGCATGCAGCAGTTTTTGAACTGAAGTCAAATCCAACTTGGAATGGGAGTAGGCTTAAAGGTTCAGCATGTCCTATATGTGTAAATTTTGTAAATAAATGTGGTGATCAGATGTGCAGATAATTTAAATAAATCCTGCCTTTCTTGATTTGCTGGTCTCTTTACAGACATTTCTGAAATAGAGTCAAACAGATCATTCTCACCTCAAGATGACAGATTGCACCATTCTGATCTAGATTCACATTCATCCAACGAAAAGCTGAAAGAGAAACCGAAGTAAGAAATGGTCTTTTCTAGTCCATTTTTCTAATGCTTGTCAAATAAATTCTTAAAATACATGTAATTCTTATCTGATTTCATTACATGTTTTAAATTTTTTATTTCTTTTAGTGCAAAAGATGATCCATCCAACAGGATGTCCAGAATGGGCGCAATGCCTACACCATTCAAATCAACTGGTGACATTGCTACTCCTGCTGTTACAGTTGCAAGCACAAACAAAGAACTGAAGTACCAAGATGACCCAGCAGGTCAGAGTTTGAAGTCTTTGGTTCCTTTTTTTTCCCTGGCCATAGGATGTCTACTCCCTCAAACATGTTGACGTATCTAGTATACTCTTCATGTTAACCTCATCTTGACACACAGAGAAGAGGTCTGTCTTTGCTTTGTGGTGCAGAGAGAGAAGAAACACTTGAGATTATTTGAAGGCAGTTGCTTATTAGAATTACCACCTGAAAAAGCAAGTACTCGCCTAGAGCATCTGCTGTAGCCTATTGCACTTAGGAGCCAAATGAAGCTATTCTTAAATATCTGGCTTGCCTGAGTTGTGTATCCCTCCCTTGACCTTTTTGTTCTTTTTCAAGAATTAAAAAAAAAAAAAGGAAAAGTAAATCAATTCTAGTCAAAGAGATGCTTGACACTTATTTGTGATTAATCTTTAGCATGGAGGGGTTTGATTGCTATCTGATAGCTAAAAATTTTCTGCCATTTAATAAGTTTTTAATACCTCAGTATTGGCTTTTTTACTTATAGCATCTCAACCAAAAGCAGTTACAAGAACAATTCTCAAACCCAGTGCTGAAGATGAAGCAATATACGGGTAAGGCGGCACTTGCAGTATTCTTTTGCACTTAGTGTTCTTCCAGTGACCTGTACCTGGTTCTTCATTGCATGGGTTTCAGGGTTTTTAGCCCATTTGGAGTGATACTCCCCGTATAGCTTAATGCCAGGAGGAGATGACAATGGCTTCTAACTGACCATATTTCAGTTCAACTTGGTTTTAGAAGTATCTGCCTGGAAGCTGTAGACTTGCCTTCTGCCTGGAACTCCCTGTGCTTCTAGGCTTGAATGGGAACATACACAATGGTATATTTTTATATTTTTATTCTGCTTTATTTGGCACTTTGAGGTAGTATTTGGAGGACTGTGTCCATTTGGGGGCTCCCTGGGACAAGGAAAACATTGGCACACTGAAGTGAGTGTAAGGGGTCGGTGGCAGCAGCATATGACATAGAAGAAAGGACCGAGACAACTGGGTTTGTTAAGCCTGGAGAAGAGCAGATTGAAGGTATATCTTATTGCTGTCTGCAACAACCTAATGGGTAGTGGGTGTAGAGAAAAACGGAGCGATACTCTTCTCAGAGGGGTACAGTAGTAGGACAAAAATCAAGAGACAAGAGCTGGAACATAGGAAATTCTGACTTGATATAAAGAAGAAAACTTTTTATTATGAGGGTGGTTAGCTACTGGAACAACTTTCCTTTGTAGGATGTGGTATCTCCACCACCAGTGATACTCAGCAATATAAGTGGTCAAGGCCCTGAAGAACCTCTTTTGAGTAGAAGGCCTTTCTAATCTGTGCAATTCTATGGAAATGTATTTTACACCTCTGGAGTTATTTTATATGTACATAGAAGACAACTCTCCCCTTTGCCACAGTATTAGGATCCAAAGAGAATGTCCCCTATTTAATTTGTAAACAAGCTTATTGCAAGACAGTGCAAACATATGTGTTTTTCTGTACAAGCTGGAAACCTCTTACAGAATTTTGTCTTTTCTTCAAATCCGAGCCTTTTCTTCAAATCCAGTTCGTTTTGCAGTTCTAGTCTCTGCTTAGCAATGAACAAAATAATTGCTTCCAAAGTTTCTTTTTATGGGGGGTTTTTTGATTATTTTTATAAGTGATCAAATGGAAGCTGGTGCTTTTGATTCCTTAAGAATTAAGATGCTAAATGTTGCAAAATTTATTAATAAAAAATCAACTTATGTTTTCTTTTGAGAGTTTCCAAATACAGAAATTGAAGGGAGAGGAGTACTGAGATTGTAAAGAGAAGCCAAAAGATAAGGTTTTGAAGATACTTTGTATCTTGGAGTATTTCCTCAAATGGATTTTCTTCTCAGATCTTTCCTGGGTTGGACCCTGCATATGTTGTAATTTATGTGCAAATTAATCAAGTGATTATTTTGGTGAGGGGGAATTTATAATACAGGCTTAGAGTATTACTGAGAAAAGCTGACAGATAAGTACTGTCCTCTACGTTGGAAGGTCACTCAGGCATACGGCTTTTCTGACAGTAAAGAAGCTGAACCTAGTCTAGTCCCTTTCCTGCTGCAGTATGAAAGGAGTGATTGTTAACATACCAGTAGAGTATACTTGGAAATATTTCTCACTACAGGAAAGTGTGAAGACTTCTGTCTAACAAACATGGTACACTGTAAAGAAAATAAGTATGAATTTAATTCATATGACAGCTCTCAAGTGTATAGAAGAAAAAACAATGAGAGTGATTACGTAAACTCAGACTGTTTTAACAAAAAACCCAGCTGCTCATCTGATAGAGGATTCAGTAGGTAGGGAACTACTTTGGAACTTCAAGAACAATAAGTTGTTTTCCTGCTCTGTCAAGTCTGTGTATGCCACTTCATCACTCTTCCTAGTTCAGTTTCCACTCTGAAAAATGCAAATTCTCTGCTTCCTTCCCTCACTGAAGAGTTACCTGGATAAACATAGTGAAATGGGCTAAGAATATTATTAATATGATTTTGTTGAAAGGGTTGCCATTTTTTTTTCTCTTTACAAACTGTTATTTTCATATTCTTTAATATCTGGCCTTAAATCCTGTTTCTGCCTGTAAATCTTGTAGGCCTAATACAAAAATGGTGAGATTCAAGAAAGGGGACAACGTGGGTCTACGACTGGCTGGTGGAAATGACGTAGGGATATTTATTGCTGGGATTCAAGAAGGCACTTCAGCTGATCAGGAGGGACTGCAGGAAGGAGATCAGATTCTTAAGGTATGAGTACGTGTCCCTGAAATGCAAATAACTTTTGTATTTCTTGGTTTACTTCTTAGTGGAAATACAGAAGAAATTATGATCTTAAGAAGCCAAATATTGTTTTCTAAGTGTGTATGTGTGGTGAAGGGATCTTACTGAAAGGAGATTTTGAAAGAGAATTGTATATCAAGCTACAGTTTGTTTAACATTATGTGGAATGGTTAGGTAGGAGAAATATGAATCAAGAAAAATGCCCCAAGATGGGAGAATAAATTTTCTGAACAATGCTTCTTCCTACTCTTGGAGGGGGAAAAAATTGAGGCTAGCATATTTTTCTTCTTTCATCTTTCTCCAGCTTCCTTGGGTAACAGTGATTTCTTTTAGTTTTGTCCTCCTACATTCTCCTTTTTTTCAAAAAATTTAAATAGGAGGCTAATGGAATTTTCTGCCTCTTTTCTCTTGTGATAGCCTTGATTTTCAAAGCCTTTTGGAGCCAGTTAAAGTAGAACAAACAATCTAGCAGTGCACATCCAGGACTTTGTTATTTTAGAAAGGCTACTGCTAATGGCTGGAATAAAATGTTCCTTACGGCAACAGGCATTCGTATTGACTTTAAAAAATACAATAAGGGAAGAGACTATTTAAGATTTTTTTAGATGAAACAAAAATCTTTGGTTATTCCTTTTATTATTGCAGGTGTTGATTTCTTTAAATTTTTTTTTTTTTTTTGTACATAGGTAAACACTCAAGACTTCAGAGGCATTGTTCGGGAAGATGCTGTTTTGTACCTCTTAGAAATTCCTAAAGGTGAAACAGTGACAATTTTGTCTCAAAGCAAATACGAAGGTAGGTGTTTTGAACAAAATGTGTGTGTTTCCATGAAGTTTTTAAGCTCTGTTTTGTCAGTGAAACCACAAATAAGCTCTCTTGTGCTTATTCTTATAGTATTTTAGTTACCCTCCTTTTTAGTAATTTAGAAGACAGCTGTATTCCATACCATGAGGGTCATATAGATGTGCATGTGTGATGTGTTTTTCAGAGCACTTCTCCATCTCTTTCATTATTAGGAAATAGCATGTCGTCTTAATCCTGAAGAGAGCGATGTACTGCTTGGTCCTTCTGCTCTTTTCTGTCTGTAGCAGCTGGCCCGAGATCTGCAGTTAGCATTTGTTTTCTGCTGTGCCTTGGCATTCATAAGGGATTCAGTCACATAGCAGCAAATTAATAGTTTTATTGATGGATAGTTAAGGAGCAAGCAAAGCCTCTTGCTTTCCTGTTAGAGACACAACCTGCTGTAATATTGAAGTACCATAGATGCCTTTTGCTTTGGGAAGGTGCAAGTACCTCCTCCCCTCAGAACTTTAAGGGCTGTAAATGTGTACAAGTATAGAGCACTCTTGATAAAGTATCTGTAGGGATGTAGATGTGAAGGCTGTTTTTTTTGCATCTTTTTGAGTGGAGGGGAAGAATTTCAAAGCTATTGTCTAGAATGACAACTTAATCTTTCTTTCAAGTGTAAAAAAAATATAAAGTAAAGGGGAGTTCCTGTTTTAGTCTACAGAGACATCATGGCCTGTGGCAGAGGAGATTCATTCTTCATCAGGACCCACTTTGAGTGTGAAAAAGAGTCACCACAGAGCTTAGCATTCACCAGAGGGGAGATTTTTAGAGTAGTTGATACACTGTATGATGGCAAACTGGGAAACTGGCTGGCCGTGAGAATTGGAAATGAACTGGAAAAGGGCCTCATTCCAAATAAGAGCAGGTAAGGTGGCTTCCTGTCTCCCTACCCATGGTTAGAAGTAATTTTTTTTTTTACATGATTTTTTGCCTTCTATGTAATACCTTTCTCTCTTCTTTCTCTCTTTCTCTCTTCTTTCTCTCTTTCTCTCTTCTTTCTCTCTTTCTCTCTTCTTTCTCTCTTTCTCTCTCTTTCTTTCCTTGCAAGATTAATAAATTGTTTTGTCTTTACTTTCACAACAATTGTGCCTGTAAAACTGTAGATTTTAGAACCGTGATATTATGGGAAGAGGATGAGAGAGGATGGTGTTACTGAAATACTATACATTCTAGATCAGGTATTTGCAACACAGACCTAGAGCTCCTGTCTCAGCAATCAACCAAGCTTTGACCACGACCTGTTTCAGTTCCTCTTCTAGAAAACAGATAGAGGATCCTATTTTTTTTCCTTTTTTCCCCCCCCTTCTCCCCACCCCCCTGCCCAATCCCCAACAAAACGAGAATAAAACACACACACACAAAAAAACCCTATCAGCTTAGGAAGCTCTTGACTGTGTGTACAGGAATACTCTGATGATTAATCTTTTAAAAGAACTTCAGTGCTTGAATTTCTTTTGTATAGCCTCACGGAAAGTGTTTCAAAAATTTATTCCAAGGCTAATATTTCTTGGTAGGTGTAGTCCTTATTTTTTGTGTGAAATAGTGAGTGAACCACATCAATGTTTTTTACTTAAATATGCTTTCCCAGTCAAAATTCATGTGAAGTAGTAAGTGTTCAAATGTGCACAATGACTAAAAGAATTAAAATTCATCAGCAAAAAAATCAGGGCATTTTTAGACTGTAGCTTTTAAGTTCTTGAGTGTGGTTTTGATTTTAAGATGGGTGAAGCTCACAATTGTATTGTACAGAAATTCCTGAAATATGCTTATGTGACTCCCCTGCCTCTTTCCCTGTTAGTACATTCTGTCCTCTCTGTTAATTGATCTGACCAAACCAGCCTTTGTTTCTATGCTGTAGTGGCTTAACTTAGAAGGCCTAATGGAGAAGAGAATAGTGACAGTAATTTCTTAGGCATTCCGTTCTAATTTGCACTTTCTCACCACCTCTTTGCAGTTGCATTCTTTTATTTATGTGTGTATGAGTTATCAGTTTAAGACCTGCGGTCTCATTCCCGCGCAGCAATCTTGTAGTTGTGGCAAGCCAGAGCATCGTTCTGACACACTGTTTGCTCCAAGTCAAAAGAACCTCAACTCCTCTATTCTTTCCTTCACTTATGGCTGTCTATCTGGCAAATTACCTGTTGTAAATTCAAAATCCATTTTTCTACAGTGAAAGCGCCTTGCCCTGTTAGACTAGTTCTGTACTAATGAACTCTGTGCTTTCTCTGTCAGAGCTGAGCAGATGGCCAGTGTTCAAAATGCCCCAAAAGATGGCTCAAGTGATAGGGCAGACTTCTGGAGAACACGTGGCCAGCGATCTGGAGTGAAGAAGAATCTGAGGAAGAGTCGTGAGGATCTGACAGCTATTGTATCTGTGAGCACAAAGTTCCCAGCTTATGAGCGAGTTCAGTTGCGTGAGGGTAAGTGAGAATGCTGTGAGACAGCTGCCCATTTACTGCTGGCTGGTTTAATGTCCAAATGTTTGGTCAGCTTAAGTAAGTGATTTTGAAAAACTTGGGTTCAGCATTAAATCTGAGCAACAGGAAGGGATGACATTTTTCTCAGAACACAAGTTTCTGAATGCTATTAACTACTCTCAGAAAAAAGCTTTTTACATTTTCAAACTGCTGCTGTTCTCCATTGCCTCCAAATTGCATGTGCCAATGTCAGGGTTTAAATTAAGAAAGAAGCAGATAAGCAGCGTTCTTCAGCTTTCTCTTTTCTAGCTCTTAAAGTGCAATCCATATGCTTGAGATCAACTAGGATCTGGCTTGCTCATAAACACTACTTTAACATTACCTTGAGACCAAATAAAAGCAAAGTATTCTCAATAGATTGTCCAAATGTAGTCAGGGTTGATGTGGTCCATCTCTGTGATTCTAGACTAGCTATGTTACTAGTGATGTTGAGCAAGTGAAGGTAATTTTCTGGGTATTCACACATGACAGTATTGTGGAACAAAACAAAGAGTAAAAAGTATTTTAAAGGAGCTCCCAGATGTCAACATGAAAACTGAGCAATAGAATAGCATTCCCCTATTAACTTATGATATCTTCAACTTATTCACAGCCTTGCGCAGTAATTGAGGATCTTGTTTATTGCACTTCACTTATATATAAAACCAGTCTTATCAGACTTATCTTTTCTCCAACTATTTTTCTTTCAGCTGGTTTCAAGAGACCCGTGGTGATATTTGGCCCTATTGCAGATGTTGCTATGGAGAAGTTGTCAAATGATTTGCCTCATCTGTATCAGGCAGCAAGTAAGTTGTCCTCCTAGCTTCCTTATCATCCTTAACTGAGAGAGTGAATAACTTAATAATCACAGCTGCCCAGCCACTCTAGATAAGATAAAATGTTGTCTTTGCAGAGACAGAACCCAGAGACGCAGGTTCAGAGAAGTCAACTGGGGTAGTGCGCTTGAACACTGTGCGGCAAATCATTGAGCAGGTAGACTATTTCTCTGTGAAAATTACTTGCCCTTGAAGGCATGTTGTTTGGTTTGTTTGCTCCTAAAACTTGCAGAGTACTTAAATCTTCACTGCATCTATTTCTGCAATACGGAAACTTGGCTTAATGATAGGGCTGTTTTGAAACTGGTCAACAACAATTTTTATAACTTCGATAGCTGCATTCCAAGTGGGAGGGTGAGCCTGATATTAGAAATTAATTTCTCCTTCCCTAGTCCACTCTAAATTTGAACAGAGGGGCATCTGTTTTACTATATGCTTTCTGAATTTGCCATGGAGGCTTTAGTGTCATGTGGTGCTCTACTTGCTCTTAGAGTCATCAGAAACTTCATGTTTTGGATGGCTTCAGAGTTGCTATTTTACTTAACATGAGACGTTCAGGCAAAAGCTGTTCAGAAAAATGGAATGGAAAGAAAATGTCTGCCTGCTGTGGCTTCTGAATGTAATGTAACTGTGGGGAAAAAATTCAACAAGTTGTAGTCTTAATTGGACAAAAATATCCTGGTTTTCCTAGGATACTGTGTTCCAACCACCTCCTCTTCCCCACAAGCAGCAAACTGACTGGTCTTTCTTGTTAACAGGATAAACATGCTCTATTGGATGTGACTCCTAAAGCAGTGGACCTGCTAAATTATACCCAATGGTTTCCAATTGTGGTCTTCTTTAACCCAGACAGTAAGCAGGGTGTGAAAACCATGAGACAAAGGCTATGTTCCACATCTAACAAGAGCTCAAGAAAACTTTATGAGCAAGCAAACAAACTGAAGAAAACTTGTTCCCACCTCTTTACAGGTAAGGAAGAATGTGTGTCTAACCTGCTTACCAAGAAAGTAGTGAATGTGACTGTGTGAGTCTTGAGACATCCGCTTACTACTCTGCCTATTAACTCATGCAGGCTGGAACTAAAAGGGTGTGAAGGTCATAAGCAGTCCCCTCCTTGGCTTTTTTCAAAGTTCCTCATTCTGCAAAATTCTAATACAAAACAAATTGGGAATTGGTGTAATGTCATTAAAAGATGAGTTGTTTTAATAAGCTTGGGGAATGGACAAACAATAAAATAAAAATAGCATGCTTCAATGATCTAAATGAAACGGCTGTGTGACATCCTCACATAACTAAAACAAAAAGTGTTACACAGCAAAGACTGTATAAAGGATCATATTGCATTTGCTCTGTATATATACTTTTTCCTTCAAATTTTACAGCCACTATCAATTTGAATTCAGCCAATGATAGCTGGTATGGTAGTCTGAAGGATACAATTCAGCAACAGCAAGGAGAAGCAGTATGGGTATCAGAAGGAAAGGTAAGCAGTCAGTCCATACTGTACTAAGCCATACAGATGCCTCAAGGTATTTCTTGCCAGTAAAAATTGTTCAAAATTTTGTTTCGCAATGCTGGGTACATTAGACTAGTAGTCAGTTGATCTCTGTCTTGGTAATAAAAAATTACTTGTTCTTTCTGTTATACTTTGGAGCTTTCATCACTAATGCTGTGGCTAAGGGAGAATGGTGAGGAGGGATAAACTTTTACAGGACTTGCCTTTGTGATTCTGCATTAGAGTTTCTTTCAGTTCTGCAGAGTAATTCTTAAGGAGTTGTTTGGCATGATGTTGAGAGCTAACTACACTCTAATTCTTATATATTTAATATTTGTTCCTCAATTCTTACTGACTTTTTTCCTAGTTGGACAGCATGGAAGATGATGCAGATGATCGTATGTCTTACCTTACTGCAATGGGTGCTGACTATTTGAGTTGTGACAGTCGGCTGATCAGTGACCTAGAGGATACAGATGGAGAAGGAGGTGCATACACTGACAATGAACTTGATGAGCCCATGGATGAACCAAGGATTTCATCTGTTAGCCGGTCCTCTGAACCCGTACATCATGAGGAGGTGAGATGATTGTGTTTTTCAACAAGACTGTACTTTGAACTTTCTGAAAGCCCTGTATGTATAGCTTAAAATTTTGAGTTCTTTTAAACTGCAGCTTTATCTTACCTCTGGTAAGTGTTTTAGAGCTACATTGTGTAGAGCAAAAATAATAATAGGTCTGCTTTTCTGCCTAATGCTAGAAGTTTCCTGATGATGTCCCATGACCTTGAACTTTGCAATTACATGTGCAGTGATTCTGGTCAGGTTGCTGACAGTCACTTGACTTCTGGTTACTATTCCCAAAATAGTAAACTTGAGAGAGAGAAAAAATGATTGAATTACTGGATACTGCAGTGATTTTTCTCCCTTATTTTCTTTCATAGAATTTAAAAAAATTAAGTCCAGAACCAAGGGCTCAGTTGAGAAAAGCTGGTAGCAGGGAGATCCTTAGAGAACCGAGTCCACCTCCAGCATTCAAGCCTGAACCACCTAAGGTAAACTTGTAGAAACAAATCTGAACACAAAGTTCCTCTTTCTGGAGAATTTTAGGAAGAGCAATAGGAATGATCAGAGACTAGAAAACATTGTAAGGGTGGAGAGAAGGAACGACTGAATGTTGCAGGATCAAGTAGAGAAAACTTAAAGGATAACAGTTCTCTTCTAGTATGTGTAATCTTTATAGGGAATAAGTAAGTAGGCTCCTTTTTGTGTCTGCCAGCAAATTGAAAGGCACTTTTTTAGCTCATCAAGAATAAATGTAGGCTAATCATCAGGAAAAGCATACTGATGGTCATTTTGAAGCACAAAACCAGAATCTACCACCTCTGAAATCAGTCTCCATCACTAGAAATTGATGTTACCTGTCTTTTCAAACTTTGCTGAGGAATGATGCAGGAAAAAGATTATGATGTTTGAACACCAAATACTATTTTAGCAATTCCTGATTTTCTCTTACTCCAAAGTCCTTTCTTTATGAGAATGGGTGCCCTCACATATTGCGTGTCTTCAAAATATAGTCAAATATGCCTTGACAGTGAAGATTGGGCAGAGTAGGACCATAGGTAAGGAAAATAAAGGTGGAACAGAAAACGGGTTTGGGTCCTGTGCACTTCTAAACTCCTGGCAGTGATATTCTATATTAGGTAATACTGATAAATCATTTGGGAGGTCAGTTTTCTCTGTGCTGTCCCATAACACACACTGTAGTTCTGGTAATCCTTAACAAATGGGACAATCAAGTCCAATTGTGGTAGTCTTCTATAGGTTGATGTGTAGTGTATGAGTTTACGGCCAAAATGTTGCAACAATTCAAATACCTTTCAAGTATTACTTCAGATGAAGATTGACACTGTTAAATACATGGGCAAATTTATTTATGTCAGATTAAAGCCTTCATTTGAAATGAAAAAAAAAAAAAAGTTGCTAATTTGTTTGCATATTTTATACTTACAGGGAAGGTTACAAAACAAAGAGGATCTATATGACTTCCCAAAGAACTATGACTCCAAATCAAGTAACATTGCTGTCAGCAGTGAGACTTCAACTGTATCAGCTAAAGCAGCACCACCACCTGTTTCTGTGAAACCTGCCTTTGGGCGTCCCATCCTGAGAAACTCTCAACCAGCAGTCCCACCTGCAGAGGAGGAGGAGGAGGAGGCAACAAAGTTGGAAGAGGAAGGAAGCGAACAAGAAAATACTCCAAAATCTGTATTGAGGAAAGTAAAAATATTTGAGGAGATGGATCATAAGGCAAGGATGCAAAGAATGCAAGAGCTACAAGAGGCCCAGAATGCCAGGGTATAAAGAGATTTCTTCTAGTCCTGCTGTGCTTTCCCGCATATAGAACAGCATGCATCCTGAAAATGAAAGTCGTTCCCTTGCATTGTATTGCTTCTGGAGGGAGAAGTTTGGGAAACCATACATACAGACTTAGCATTGTGTGGGTTTGGATGTAAAAAGAGGACATATTTTAAAGCTTCCTATTGTAACTATAGAAAGCTATCTTCTAATAATCCTGTTGGTTTTGGCAATCCATTGTTTCCATGTGCACTTTGTATTACTACTCTAGCAAAAGATTATGTAATTGTAGGAATAGGAATAAGATCAGTTATCAATTTCTGCTTCAGTTGTTTCAGGTGTAGCTGTGACCTGCTAGATCCTACAGTCTAGGATTCCTGATGAATAGACTTAAAAAGAACAGTTATTTTCTCCTGCTTTCTTTTAAAGCTTGAAATAGCCCAGAAGCACCCGGATATTTATGCTGTCCCTGTCAAGACACAGAAGTCAGAACAGAACTGGCCCCAGCCTATGAGGTAAGGTGTATCCAGTTTAAAGCATTCTTTCTTGATTGTTTACTTCACCAGCAGGAGGAAAACTGACCTTGCCAGTTTTTATTCATACAAATAATCCTGCCTTGGTATATTGCTTTGTTGTTGTGCCTCAAAGATTACTGTAAAAGTGGGACAAAATTTCAGTGAACTCTTCTTGTTTTTCAGAACTTTTTTTGTTTGTTTTAGTTCATTCATAGTATTTGAGTTACCTAGGAAGAAACACTATGTTATTTTGCGGAAACATTAGCAGAGCCAGTTTTTTGCCCCAGTCAGTGTTACTCAGAAGCTTTACTGCATTCATGTCCTTTGATGTCTATTCTGTGGATAGATACTTAACGACTGTCAGTCTGTCCTAACAAATAATTGCTGTTTTAATTACTTAATAACACTTAATGACTTAATTGCTTATTCAGTTATGAATGTATTGTGTGGGTAGGGAAACTGAAGGTGAAACTTGCCTGAGGCCACCCATCAAGTCTCATGAAAGTAGGAGCCGCTCATTAAAATTCAGTGAGTTCTGGACTGGATGACCATTGTGTCATCTTACCCTACACACTGCATATTTCTATGACTTGAGCAGTCACCTGTGCAAGAGATAACACACTGTATGGTGGATTATGTTTTCTGCTCTGCAGGACTTTGTTTGTCTTAGCTCTTAGCAATAGCCAATAGAAAGGGGGCTTTTTTTTTCTAGTGAATTGGGTCCTTTGATGTCATAGTATATAATCTCCAATGCAAAAATGGAAAACATGAAGTGATTATTTTCAGGTTTTTGTAGGGGATTCAGAAAAACATAATTTTTTTAAATGGCCTTGGAAACTTTTTAGAAGTAATGATAAGTAATCTTTAACCACATATGCAGAGTGTTTACTTACATACAGATATAAATGCTGTTGCCTTTTTACAGGAATGTTAATGATTAGAGGGAGTGTTTAAGCACTGGGCAGTATGGAAGGAGGGTAACATCTTGGTCTTGTACAATGTGAGATTGCAGAAATCATGGCTTTTGAAACTGAGGAAATGACCTTCCTTGTCAGACTTTATTTCTATATATCTGCTTAGTGTCACATTAAATGGAGAGCACCACAGTGTATAAAAAGCAAATGTGGGTTATTTCTGCCTGCTTTCAAGGATAAGAGCCCTAGTAAGAGTCTTGAGTGAGGGGAGAAGGCTATTAATTTAAGAAATGTCACATAAGTCTTCAGACCTTGAGACAGGAAAGTGGGGATGCAAAAGAAGAAGCAGGCATAGAAAGAATCTGTTGCAAAAGGAACTGAAGAAAATACCACTTGGGGTAGCAGCAATGGCTGAAAACCTCTCTGCTCAGGGAATAAAGTGCTGTTAAGCTCTTGATGTGTGTGTGTCTGCAGGGGGGTGTTTGATAATTTTAAATTTGATCAGATCTGAACATTAGGGTTGAGCTTGATGGAAATAGGATGCCTCTCCAGGTGAGGTTACCATGGCTAGGCAATAGTCTATGGGCTAGAAGGGGTTTCATTTGCTCCATGTGCTTTTCTAGGTTGTACACAGCCATAAAGCCAACACCATATGTAATTATTTTTCAGCTTTTCAGAATGGAAGTAAACATTATCTCTCTCTCTTTTCCTGTCTTGCTGTGTTAGCTCCAGACCTCCAGAACCCCAGAAACCTCCTATTAGACCTTACCTAGAGAACCGTGGCAGTTATGGCAGCGATGCAGAGGAGGAGGAGGAGTACCGTCGGCAGCTGTCAGACCACTCAAAGAAGGGGTATTATGGACAGCCATCCAGATACAGAGACACAGAATTGTAGGCTTACTAGGATGTGCACATACAATGATGTTCTGAGGTTTCTTCCTTCACAGACAAAGTGGAACAGTAGTTAGCCTCGAAAAGCTATATTTTTATTGGGGGTAGTATTAGAGGGTACACTACTCAGCTTAGACATATCTATACACTGGAACTGGAAGAGTTCATTTTTGGGGATATTATTTTGTTAGTATCTAAGAAAATAAATCACTATTGCCTGAATGCTGTTGCCTGTTTTATAAGGACCAAATCCTGAAAGTTTGTGTTAATTCTTGGTATTTTCATATTTAACATAAAAATCCTTTTTTCCCTTTTATTAATGATGCCTTTTTAGACTATTCTGCTGTGTTATTAAAGTATGATGCCAGAGATACACTACTTAATGCAATAGAACTAAATGTGAAAGTGTATTTTAAGAACAGTAAGTGCCTTTAACAAGAAGCATCTTAAACTGTTTGTTTTGACATCTGATAAAATACATCTTTGGTGCAAAGCCATAACATGCTAAAAGGGGATTGACTGTTTTACCTGTCTTTTTTATCAGTTTCATAGTAACGATTTCCCTTGCATGTTCTTTTTCTAAGTTCATAGATGCATATGCAATATTTCATAAATACTGACTGTACATAATGTCCTGGTTTTGGCAATTGACTTGCTTGTTGGAAAAGACCAGGATGTGCTTAAACAGAGAAAATTATGTAGAAATTCAATCATGTATTAAAATTTAGACAGACTGCAAATGATAAAGGATGTATTCTAGACAAACCTTGTGTGTCTTATTTTTATTTTGAACAGTATTAGTCTTCTAGAGTCTCTGACTTTCATGAGTATACTTACAGTGGTATGCTGTTCAGTGTCTCATCTCCTCCTATTCATCTCCAGAGACAGTCACTCAACTGATTCCCTGGGCAGCCTGTTCCAGTGTGTGATAACCCTTTTGGAAGAACTTTTGCCTAACAGCCAATCTAAGCCTCCCCTGGTGCAACTTGAGGCCGTTTCGTCTCATCCTGTCACTTGTTACTTGGCAGAAGAAACAAACACCCATCTGTCTCACTACACCCTCCTTTCAGGTAGCTGCAGAGAGCAATAAGGTCTCCCCTCAGCCTCATTTTGTCCAGGCTAAACAACCCCAGTTCCCTCAGCTGCTCCTCACAGGACTTGTTGAATATCTAGACCCTTCACCAGCTTCCTTGCTCTTCTTTGGATGCGCTCCAGCAGCTCAACGTCCTTCTTATAGTGAGGAGCCCAAAACTGAACACAGCATTCAAGGGGGGTCTCACCAGTTGTCCTGGGTTAAGCTGAGATAGTTAACTTTCTT
>NW_010140285.1:9171-22918 GCF_000699245.1 Pterocles gutturalis | reverse complement strand
CGCGCCGCGCCTCTCGCTCTCCCGCTCGCGCGTCCTCCGCGCCCCTCAGCGCTGCTCAGGCCCGCGGAGCCCCTGAATCGTACCCAAAAATCACCCCGCGGGTGCGGAGCGGGGTGCCTGCTGGCCTTCGGGGAGACTTCAAGCACCTCAATGTTTCCCAGGGACCCAGTTCCGCGGGGTTTCGCGCAGAATTGCCTTCCCGCCGCAGCTCCGCGGCTGGGAGCTGACGGGGTGGCGGGAGTCGGGTTTGTGCCGCGTCCCTGAGGGATGCCCGTTGTCACCGCCGAGGTGGTTCGAGGGTGCAGGTGGCTTCTGCCGAGCAAGCAGCTCACACTTATTTCTTACTCGTTAATCTATCACATTGTTGAGAACCGTATTTGTCTTCCCACTAGTGCTACTGCTGAATTGCAGGGAATATCAAAAAGCCTGGAAATTGTGTAGTGAAGAAGCTCTATGGAAATTAGTATTCACGAGGGAGACTTGATTTGGGGTTTTCTTTCCAAATTTGCTGAATTTGGAAGCCTCAAAGAGGGGAGGCTGAAGCTTGAGTTAAGCCGGGTTTAACTTGGGGAGAGGAGGTGCCCTGACAGCAGCCGGGCTCCTGTGAGACAGGGGCTTCGCCTCCGGAGTGCTGTCCCCGGTGAAGCAGCAATACTCCCTGCTAATGAGGTTGGTACGTAACTCCTGACACTGCTGTGGTGGGAGTAAGGAGCTGGACTGGGAGTAAAGGTTCCTTTCTGGGTCTCGGTTTTGGCCCTGGATGTGTATATCTCCTTCCCTGCGCTGGGGAGGCTCTTAAGGGAGCCAGGAGGAATCGTAACGATTTTAAGTGAAACACTGATCTTCTGGTAACAGTCACAGCTAGGGAATGCCTATGGCCAAAAGCACAGCATGTGTCCGCTCACTGCTAAGTCTGTGACACCCCTAGGGAGTTGCTCCTGAGAAGAAAAGGTGGAAAGGGGAAACTTTTCCTATTTAGAGAAGAGATGGATCTGCCAGGGTGTGAGATATCTTTGTTTCTTTGCCCTAAATCCAGTGCTTTCAGGTGTCAACCATATTTCTGTACTGCTCATCTGCTGGGCGACCTCCTGGGGACAGAACCAGAACAAGGTATCACATGGGACACCAACTAGAGATGGGGCAGTGGTACCTCTGAAAGCCTTCCCTGAGAAAGAAGCTCCTCACCCAAAGTACCAGGGGCCAGGGCGATGCCTCCCTTGCAAGTGTGTTGTCCTGGGGCTGTGTGGTGGTACCTCAGGCTCCATGTGCAGCTGGAGAGGGCACGAGCAAACTGGACACACTGGTATCTCTGACACTGCGGTTGTCACTTGTCCCAGTACACCAGGGGCAGAGGAGAGCAAAGCCATATGACGCTTAACAGTTCAGTGCAAGAGCTAAGTGTAAATCTCAGCAGCTCAAACTCTGTCTGTGACCTTTAGGAGACCTTTCCAAGTGCTGCTTCACAATGAAAGACTCTTTCTGCAGTATTTTTAGCTTGACTGGAAGAAGCAGGCTTTACCCAGAAATTTTATAAAAGAGGGGAAAAAAGATCTCTGGCCTGTTTTTGTGACATTTCTAAGCCCATCTCTAACACTCTGCAGGAGTCAGGGTTAAACAGGTGAAATGGGATGCTGTGCATTAAAATTGCAGCTGAAACCTCCTGTCACTCATTGCAGCCATATTACTCTGCACTGCTCCTGACAATTGAGGGCTAAGGAGAGAGTGCACGGAAAATTGTAGAACAGCCATCTAAAACACTTAATGGGGCTGCTGTGACAAAAATGAATTGCAAAACCCCACTTTGCCCCCTTCTGGTGGTTGTGAATGACTGGTACCAGCAGCAGCTGAGGTATGTGGGGCCAAGGGACGCCAGCACCAAACTCAGTGTCACAGTGCAGGACCTGCCATCCCAGCTGGAGCACAGGGCTGTGTACCAGGCCAGCAGCCCTCTGTAGAGTGCCTTCATTTGTCTCAGCCCGCTGCCATGTGGAGAAAAGATGAACATTGTTTAGTACTTTGGAAAAAAAAAATAATTGCTAGATCATGTAAAAGTGGGAATCCAGCTCTGTTTTGCAGAAGCCTCAGAGAGAAGACATGCCTTCCTGCTTCTAAATTAGATCACAAATTTTCTGTCTGATGGCAACATCTTAATGTTTACCCTGAAGGCAAAGATTTGAACAAATTACATTTTACTATTACAGGTTCATGTACCTGTGCTGCATTATCACTGGAAAAAAAAACAAAAGGAGCGTACCCATGTGAAATGTGGTGGCTTTGGGGAATCTAGAGGTTCTGGGGAAGGTGCAGCAAGGAAACCATTGCTCTGCATGGGTGGTCGACAGTCTGCAGCACTTAACACGTGTCACCCGTTTGGTGAAATATGCCTTTTCTCCCCCAGAGTATTATGTGATGGATATGTGTGCTGCAATCTGGAATCACTCATGTAGTTTATTGCCGGGCTCTTTATTCAATCAAATTCTTAACAAACACGGGAAGCACTGATGTTGACATCTGCTATCTACTGCATCTACGGATGTGCTTCTGCATTTCTTCCCTTGTCAAAAGCATTGTCATCAGCTTGAGATGTGCTCCAGCGATGATGAGTGATTTTGCTCACAGAGTCTCTCTCTTCTCGCTATGTGCAAGCAGCTCTCGCCAATGCTCATGCATCAAAAGCAGGATCAGGCCCTCCGGAAGCACAAGGTGACACTTGTGACAAAAGAGGAACAGATGCAGATATGTTTCTAGTCCTGGCTCCGAACTCTGCCTTCGTTCTACTAATTGATTGTTTGCTACTGATATTTTCCATAATCTATCTTCCTACTATGTTGCCTTATTGCTGCTGTGTCCCTATAGAACAGAAACTCAGCTGCCACAGTGTGTGGGTACAGCAGAGGAGGGACTTGACTGCAGCCATAGGTAACTTGGGTCACTTTAGAGCAAATAGGGATTAACGTGGTTGTTGTTGACTGTATTGCAACAATAATAAACTGGACAGGTGCCGTCAAAGTGGTTCTGCTGCAGTCATGTCACCTGGTCTAGCAACTGAAAATACTCCTGTCCTGGTTTCAGCTGGGACAGAGTTAACTTCCTTCATAGTAGCTAGTGTGAGGCTGTGTTTGGATTTGTGCTGAGGAGAAGGCTGATCACATACTGATGTTCATAGTTGCTACCAGGACAGTCAATGACTTTTTAGCTTTTCTGGTTTGCCAGTGTCTGCAGGTGCAGGAGAAGCTGGGAGGGAGCACAGCCCCAGTTGCTAGCCTAGGATTTGACCTTAGGTTTAGGATTGAGACCCAAATTAGCCAATAGTCTATTCCATATCTTGCACATCATGCCCAGTATATAGATGAGGGTCTGTCTGGAAGTTCTCTGTCTTGTGGTTGCTTTGCCTTCTGGGGGTAGTCTCTGTCTCTCTCTTGGTAAGCTCTCAGACTCTCGGGCTCTTATCTCTTTTCTGGGATTGCAGTTTGGGGACTCTTCCTGCTCCAGGATCGTCAGCTGGGAATGGGCTGAGCCTTGATCGTTGGGTGGTGAGCAGTATCACTGTGTATTTTATATATTTGTGTATATTACTATTATCATTATTATTATTATTGTTTTCAGTTTTGTTGTAGTTTAGTTGTAAAATTGTTTTTATCTCAACCCATGAGTCTCTTTTAAATTTACCTCTTTAAGTCTCTCCCCCATCCCTGGGAGGGGGAAGGGTGAGTGAGCAGCTGCGTGGGTTTGCCCGTATATGGATTTAAAACCACAACAACTCCAGCGATTAAAACTAGCCTGGTTGCTGTAATCACATTATTTTAGGCAAATCTCAGCTTTTGTTAAAAAAATAAAAGAAAAGGTTAGGCTTACAGCTTCCTGAGCCAGAGAAAAGTTTAAAACGTTAAGCAAATATGACCCTGCATTTCAAAGATCAGAAGTTAGTTCCTACCCAGAAAAGCAAGCACCATCCACAAATGATTCTTAAATGCTGTTATTATTTATTGATTTTTTTTTTTAACTTCATGATTTTAAGGGCAGTACTGTGATGCTGGGGCAACTGCAGTCAAGATTTTGATCATTGAAAATTGTTAATGCTTTGTAAATAGTTACACAGACAATCAAGGTGCTTCACAGCAGTTGGAAAAACAAGATAGATCTTAGATTAACTTTGCTAATTAGTGCTAAATACAAAAACCATGTGCACTGACCACCTTGCTGAGTTTCCATATTGAGATCAGGAGAAACTGCACTGGTATTCTTACTTTTTTCTGTTCTGCTTTCTATCTTTGTGCTACTGAATTATAGAAAATACTCACTGAGTTTGCACTGATTATACAGTTTCTTATGGTGTGTATTTGTTATGAAATTATTATATTTCCTTATGCTTGCTGTCTGAACTCATATTTATAGGAAAGAAAGGTCCTTTCGCGCCTTCACCAAGTTTAATTTTGTAAAAAGGCTCTTCTGAGGACGTGAACAAGAACATGATGACATAGGTGTGTCTGGGACTGTACTTCAGCATTAGAGTTTATGTATTTAATTCTCTATCTGGAGATTACTTAATAATGCAAATGCAATTTTTATATTCATTGAGTAGCAAATAGGTGAAACATGATGTGAGCCATCTTGCTGCATTTTCTGTCCCTGCTGTGGAAATAAGCAGCAGGGACAGAAAATGCATATTGTATTGGCCGGAGGGGTGTTTGGGTAGGACTGCTTGCAGGGGCAGAACCCTTCGGCGGGCTGCTGGCTGGGAGCAGGATCGGACCTGGCTCCTGTTCAGTCCTGGCATGGTCCCTTGGCTGAGTGCCAGGTCATCAGGATGTGGCTATTGTTGCAGAAATTGGGGATGAAATCCTGCCATCAAACTGTTGACACCTACCAGAGGTGACTGTGGTCAGGAGTGTTGTGGTCAACAGAGGGAGATGGGCATCTACAGATGGGATCTGGTTTGCCAAACAGCGACTATTTAGGAGCCTGAATCAGCTGCCTGAGATTAGACAGGGCAGACCCACACTGAAGTGTCAAAAATGCCTTTAAAATAATTGCGGTTTTTTGTCTACACCCTAATTTTCCTGTGTAGTAGAGGCAATGCAGATGTACCTGCCTGTCTGGAGAGCGAGGAAGCTAGCTCCATTTATATTTAAGAGTCTTCTTCTCATTGCACATTTGGGTACCTAATGTCTTCCAGCATCTCTCTGCGCCTGAATTCCCTCATCCATAATTCAGCCATGTTTTGAGGCTGAGGCGTACTGTGATCCCGTGCAACTTCTGCACGCCATGGTCGGTGAAGAGGCTGTGAGCAGGTGTTGTTTTTTCCACAGTGCTTAGAAAAATGAACCGACACCCTGACCATGAGATGAATCAGCTGTAACAATAATTCCACTGCTGCTAACGACAGGCTCAGCTTCTGCTGGCATTTGCACTAGCGTAACTAATAGCAGAGCTTGCTCTTCACTCCTTTCTTGGCTGTAACCATTCAGCTCTGTTGCTGTAGGGAAGGGAAACTCTTCAGGATGGCTGGCTTATACAAGTACAATAACGATAACCATAATATTTTACACATCTTCTGTTAACAGTGCTTGTTGGCAGGAAGGAAGAGGGAGGATATGATTCCTTTAGGCAATACCACTTTAAGTGGGGAAGTATAACTAAAAAAGTGAGTGAGGTCTATCAGGAGCAAGTTAGAGTTTATTATTGATGTTGATTAGTTTTGTTCTTTCAGCTTTTAGAGTGTGTGGCTGAGTGATAAGGGATGTACATGAATGTTTATTTGATTAGAGCCAGCAACTAAGTCCAGAGGGTCATTGCTTTTGCTTGGTGCTTTTTAATAACCAAATAATTTCTTTGGTATCACTGCACAGACAGACAATATGAGTAGCATAATTTAAGGCAGTCGTCTACCTCCTGGGGTTGTTTCCAATGATGTGATGATTTTTTCCTGGCTTATTTGCTCATTTTTCTACATGATGAAAAGTGGACTGTTGCCCTCTGATTAGAAACAAGCTCTGAAATACCTGGCCCTGGCATCACTGAGAGTTTTGTAGTAATTAAAATCTGGACAGCCCAGTTAGGTAATAGTATGTAAACGTTCAACTGTGATTTCTACTTGAAATATATCAGATGGATTTGTGGGTGAATTGAATGCCAAGGTGCTCAAAATTATTTTTCTTCTGAGGTAGTTCCAGTCTGTAAAATTTAGTCTCTGGCTTTGCAAAGAGAGTTGCCCAAGAAAACCAACATCGAGGCAAAAGCCTAAAAAGATTTGACTCACAGCAATTGCTTGTGATAAACTGTGGTCCTGAAGGGAAGTTACTGTGTCCATGAACATCAAGATGTACTCTGATTCGAGGGAGTTTGTCCTGTGGTTGTCACCCTCATGTCTTTTCTGAAACACATATTTCTTAAAATGGCTGGTATATAACTCCACTGCTGTATGTGTACAAGTAATGTCATTTTCTGCAACAGAGCTCCATAGCTGGATGAAATGACTTGTGTGTGTACGTATTCGGAGGATTTGGGCCAGAGCATTGACTGAAGCTGTGTTCTCAAAATAGTAACTTTTACAAGAAAGTCTGCTTACTCTACTGGAAATGTGGTTGATGGCATCCAGCTCTGCGTTATGTCTCTGCACTGAAATGTGGTCTTCAAAGCTTCATAGCGTTGTGCATTTTCAATTACCTGGGATGCTTGCACAGGTTATTCTGTCAGCTAGAGGCAGAAAAGGCACTTTTCAATTGCAGAGAGATGCAGCAAGATCCAAGTAAATTAGAAAAAGAGCTCATATACCTGGCCCTTGAAGATAGCTAAGACCTGTTGGGTCCTGCCCTGTTTTGATCATGTTAGTCAATTTGTTTCCTTTGCTGGGGGGGGTCCCTGCAATTGTACCACTTCATCCTCATTCAAAATAATGAATGGACAAGCTGAGGAAACCTGAATTGGGGTTCCCCAGCATCCAAGGTCAAGTCTCATCAGATATCGTATATAGGCATTCCAGAAGTATAAAGAAATCGTTCTCATGTGGAAAGTAAGCATGAGTTCTTTTTCAGTGTCAGTGTTTTATTTTGGGGTATATTGCAGTGCTTTTGACGTTTTCACTCTCAAAGTCAGAGGTAGTGAGAGTACCTTCACCCTTCAGCTTCTTTCAACTGAACACTTCTACCTGTTCCTTTTCAATCCATCTTAAAAAAAAAACCAAAAAACCTGTAAATTCAGAGTCTTCCCAAAGTCATCTTTAGCCAGTCTGGAGGGAAGAACTATTACCATAATTTTCCAGTTTGGCTGTAAGAAAACAGCATCAGTACTGAGTCAGGCATGGCTGTGCAAGAACCGAAGGGTGCCTCAGAGAGGCTGGTGGTGCTGAGGGTCTGCTGAAGGCGATGGCAAAACCCACCCAGGATGTCAGTAGAGATAAGATTTTGTTTGTCTAGTTGAGGGATCTGAGAGGGAGACACAACTCAGGCATACCATTGTTTTTGGTGTGCCTGAGCCTAGGGACCACAATAGTGCCGTGTCAAGATGTGTTGATTTGGAAGTTGGCCCTGTCCATGGGATGCCCCAGCGTTCCGCAAGCTCTTGTTTAAGTGAAGATGGATGTATTTTGTCCAGTCTCCAAGGTCACCTCTGCCCATGGGATTCCTTCATGTGATTCTTGTTTAAAGGACAAATTTCTACTATTTTTATGTGGGAGCAGCAGGCACTGCAGAGATCTCTCCTGGTCTTGAACTAACCCCTCTGGACTAGCTGTAGCACTTAGGTAATTTAATGCACAAAGCTTCAGGCTGTCGTCATTATATTCGTTCGTGTAAGGTACTTTATACTTTAGGAACAATTTGGCCCAAGTAGTAGGGATACTTTTGTGTAAATATGTCATGAGTTCAAGCCTTTTAATGTTCATAAAAAGACAGGATGTCAATTTAAAGTCTCATCTGTCCGATGCATCTGAGGTCTGCTGATTTATGAAGTACTGTAAATTGCAATCATATAAGCCTGTAACACTCTGGCAGCTACTTAAATAGCAAAACTTTCTTCCAAAACCATGATATATGGAAGACATAAAAGTTTTAAAGCAGGCGTCTGCCTTTTTTTTTAAAGAGTATTAGCATTCTTTTACTGACAAAAAAGAGCTGATTTTCCTTACAAGAAATACTCCTTCCATCGCCACCCCATGCTTGGTATTGATCAAATCACAGCTTTTCTACTGCCCAGATCCAGGGTAAGACTCACTTGCGGGAGGGCTGGAAAGGTTAATATTTTCTAAATACTTGGGTGACAGAGCTGAGCAGTCAGGCCAAACACTGCATTTCTGGTCCCCAGTAAAATCAAAGGCCAAACACTCATTTGCTGGTGAAACCAAAAGAGTACTTGCAACCAGGAGGGAAATGGAGGAATGTTAAGATAAATCAAGCTGAAGTGTCAGTTCGCAGTGGCAACCTCCAAGGGCTAAATGTCACCCTGGGTGTACTGCCGTTCACAAGGATATTGGATTAAACCCTGACTACCTCCAGACATGGTTTCACAGGGTTCCTGTGGGAGGGGGACGCCAGCAGGCAGAAGTAACAGACCCTGCCAGTTCTAGGTGCATTAGATTGGCACTTCTGAGATGATAAAAGACACATGAGTCTCATGAGATGGGAACAGGGGATTCGAGCAGTCTGGCTAACTCGCTCGTGTTGGCTCAGAAACCTTTGTTTGTAAGTAAGCTGAAGTCTTCAGCATTTAAAATAGTTCTTATCTTGAAGGCCACAATGAGAAGGAAATGACTGTTTATAGAGAGCCACGCTCCAGGAAGCAATGAGGAGTCACAGAGCACAGGACAGGAGTATGCACTGATGTGATTTAATATCTGAAGCTAATTGCATCTCAGAGTGAGAAAGATAGATAGTGTCACAATTTACTATGTGACAAATATCATAGATTGTAAAGATATTTACAGAAAGAAAAGCATAACTAAAAGGTAATTCTTGCTCTTCAACATTTTACTGTAATTGGCCCCCCCATCAAGAGACTGTTGAAATTACTCTAACTGGAATCCTTTTTAGTTCACTAGATCCGCTTATGATTTGAGTATCTTAGGAGGATGAATATCCTGTGTGCAAGGGTATTATTGTTATTTTATAGATGTGCTACATGTGCCCATCAACCTAAACGAATGGCCCAAAGCTGCACAAGACATCTGCAACAGAGAGACTTGGAAACACATCTCTCAGAATAGAGAGCAGTGTGCTGGTCGGATGGGGACCTCTCTGGTCTAAATGAGGCCAGTTTGGAAATGAGGGTAACTAGGTCTTGGTTGTGGTACCGCAAAGAGAGTGCTGGGGTTTGGCACTTGTAAACTCCCCGGTAAGAAGGAGCAAGTTGTGGGACCTTTTCTTCTAAGGAAGTTCATGGGGCTTCTTGCTTTTAGCATTGACAACAGGTTGGAAGGAAGAAACAAAAACCCTGGTATTAAATGTAAGCCTGGCACTGAACACTTGACTGAGCTGTGTCGTCCAAGGATAAATGAGGCTGCTGGAGCCTCTAAAATAATTGCTCACTAACAATGCTAAGTGCAGTGTGCACCTTATCAAACAAAAGCCTGTCTCTTTTGCACACATAAGACTTGCATTTAATTTCCTTTAAGCCCGAGTCCCTGTTATAGCATCATCCTTCATGTATAAGAAGATAACTGCTATGCTGATATTAAGACTTGGAAAGGCCACCGAAAGGCCTCTGGGAATTGTGGTGTGGAGGAGAAGGAGACTTCTAAAGCAGGGAGGGTCCATACATACAAGCTCAGCATTTTGCATAGAAAGGTATTGCTACATTCATTTAGCCTTCCTTATCCTGCTTTCTTGTTCTGGAGGAGGAAAGGGCTATCATAGCTGCAAATGTGCTTTATTTAGCGCTGGCTTAGTCAGGCTGTTTGTAAGAAACCAAACTGGAGGGAAGACCTGTCTGATTAATTGCTCCTGGAACTGGTAAAATTATGCTTGTTTAGGCTGAAGGGCTGGCTCATGGGGTGCAGGTATACATGAGGTTGCCCCTAGTTTAATTTTGATTTCAGTGTTAAGTTAAAGTTTCTGAAAAAGAGATGCAAAATGTTTGAATGTATGGTGGTCTCTTCAGAGGCTGATTGTCTCTCAATCTCCAGGCCAGATTCTCAGAGTGTTAATATTTATGCCCCACTTGATTTTACAGATACAAGAATCTGCCTCATGTGCTTGAATTATTGGATTAAAAGAGTTGAAGGCTGATGTTCAAATGGATATTTACTCTATTTGCATGGTACAGAGTCTAGGAAGCATTATCATGCAACCTGTAGCCAACCTTGATCTCAGTCACGTCAGGAAAAGCATGCTCTTGACAGGGGCCGGAGAAGAGCCCACCTCCTGTGTAAGCATCACACTCAGGGCAAGACTCACAAGAGGCCTAGACACATGAGATGGTGAACAACGCTCTTTTGAAATCTGGCCTGGAGAAGACGTTGGCAAGTTTATCTTACTGCAAAGCTCTGTTTCTACCAACTAAGGTTCTTGAGACTTGTGTGCTATAAAAGGTGAGAAATTGACAAAACCATGTCTGCCATTTGATGCTTTTTTGCCACTTCTCTGAAGTATTTTTTCAATTTCTTCCCACCTGTGTGTCTTGGTGTATCCTGTTTGCACAGACAGATGCATTCTTCCACTAGGCTGGAGACAGTGATATTAAAGCTGATAGTATCCCCCATACGATAATGCCTGACCACATCTTTCAGACACTGCTGAATAAATATTTTCAGTGGCTATTTTCTTTTAGGTTTATATTGGAGACTGCACCTTATAACATCAGCTTGAATCCTGAGCACTGCCACAGAGCCAGTCCTGAAGGAAGAGATGGATCACTTTAATAAAATAATGACATTTCCCTTAAACCTGTTAGGAAGAAGAATATTGTTTTGGGGCAATGATTTTCTTTTAAAGCTTTAGGACAACTTTCAGTGTTGCTTGCAGTCCTGTATTTCTTCCCACAGGATTTCTCTTTCGGGCTTTTTCAAATATGTTTGAAGGCCTTCCTATCAATGTGAATAGGCTAGATGTGGAATCATTTCCAATACACTATCTTCTGAAGCATTACATTTTCTGCCTTTTGAGCTGATCTTCCAGTTGGCAACACAAGGCAGCACAATAGTCTATTAACCTTATTGTCATGAGAAGTCACTTCTCTTAAAAGCTTCTTCTCCCAGCTAGATTCCCAAGCTGGAGACGCAGATAAAAAAAAATAAATAAATAAAAAAAAAAAGTTTTCCTCATTTTAAGGCAAATACACAGTCATTGTTTTCAAATACCTTTTAGTTACTGACTTGGTGTTCATGTACAAGAAAGTATAGATTAGACCATAAAGGAAAATGGGAGTGCTCATGCTTGGTTAGAATTACTGCTTTGCACAGCAAATCATAAATATAATGTAATTTTGCTGCCATTGGTCCTAATGTTTGCTCCCTGGCATTTTGAGTTTTGCTGTGGCAGCAACCGAAGTTTTGTGCTTCAAATCCTCCAGCCTCTAACAGTAAATCAGGAAGGATCTCCAGTAGCTGAGGCAGCAAAGGTTCATGATGCACAGCTGAGCCTGGTAGCTCGATTTCACAGAGACAGGTATCTGTGAAAAATATGTTCCCTAACACTAGGCAGTGTCAAGCTATGGCACACACACAGAGCTGTTTTATCAACTGCATTGAGGAATATTGTTGGGTTCAATAGGTATACTGGTGTTTTAAGTTTTCTGTGACTGTGAGCAATAGGTGGGAATGCCAGCATGGGGAAAGGGGTCTCGGCTGGTGGAGCGGAATCCAGGTGAGTGCTAGTGCCGGAGCATTCGCTCACATCGAAAACAGTGTGATCTGTATTCGAGTTAGATGTGGTGGATATGCAGCTGTGAAAATGTGTCTAGATATTTTTCATTCCTAGGTAGAGCCAAACAAGCTTCAACTGGGATTTGGATATTGGAAATTTGCAGTCAAGCTCCTGAAAATCTGTATTAACACCCATGTAACCATAGATGTCTCTGAAGTCTGAAAGGGGTTGGCATCTTAGCTTAACCATTTGTATGCAAATTTTGGATCCACAAAGAATCTCCTCTGTTTTGCTCTGCTTCAACGTTTAGGCTGGTTTGGACACATTCTAAAATGCCTTTTACAGGCACACCAGGTCTCGCGTGGCATGTGTCATTCCGGGCTTCCTCTCACCTGAAAATTTAAAAGCGTACTCCACATTCCATCACCTTGATAATGAATTAAAATATTGAACAATATGAGACCTGGGAGAGGTCCTGCAGCACCTGTCAGTATATCCTTATGTATTGAGGTCGTACCATGGATGATCACTCTTTGAATACAGCCACCTTGTTGCCATCTACTTACCCTATCACTCAGAGAAAGTTTTAACAAGATTTTTTCCCTGGTTTGTTTCTGAGACTGGTGAGTAAAACAGCGTTGAAAGCCTTACTTTGAGGTTGATGGTATCTACTTTTTCTCACCTCCAGAAGGTTTGTTACCTGCTGTAGAAATAAAATATATTTCTTTGGCATGCTTTCTTCTTAACAAATCTACCTACTGCTGACTGCATCTCATCTCCTTGTTATCTTCCTGATTCTGACAAATGGTTTGATTTGTTTCTGCAGGAACTGGAGTTAATCTGATTGAGTTATAAATCTCCCAGCTACTCTTTTTTTCTCTCTTTAAAGAACTGCTCTATTCTGATCTTTTTTCAGTCCTCCAGTAGCTTACCCCTCCTCCACAGGATTGCAAAGTTGAATGCTAATAGTTCTTTGATTGCTTCAGCCAGCTCTTTCGGCACCCTCAGTAATGTTCATCAGGCCTTGTCTGGCTGAACGTTTGCTCATTTCTCAAGAGCACTAATTGTGCTGACAATTTACTTGCAAGGTAGAGGTTGATTCGGAAAAGCCACTGAAATTGCAGGGCTGCCTTCTGTAGATAACTTTTCTCTGTTCCCTGTTGACAAATTCTTTTTCTTTGGTCTTCCTTCTCTTCCTAATGTTTCTTTAGAGTGATTTCTTCATGTCTTTTACTAGTTTGATCTTGCCATGTGCCTTGATCTCTCTGATTTTTTCCATAACTATCTTTTAGTCTCTACTATAAACATCTTGTCCTGTTCTTGCTCTTTGTAACTTCTCTATAACATTAGCTACTTAAAATAATTTATCTAAGGATAACAAGAAAACACCTATCTGTAAAGTCTTTTTTTTTTTTTTTTCACAGCCTTTCTTAAACTGTCTTGGCTTGTTCTCCTCCCACACTTATTTACATGAAGATGCTTTTCTTTTTTTAGCCATATAGTAGACATTTCTTGATATTTGTCCATCCACGGTCTGTCTTCTCCATTCTCACCCTCCCCTCTACCCAAGAGTCAAAACTCCTAGTTGTAGGCAACTGCTTCATGATGCCTGTCAAACTGGGTGACTTTGGTGCCTGACAAATAACAAAAGTTATTGCTCAGACTTTTCTAAAAATGTGTCCCTGCTTTTAATTTGGCAGAATCTGTTTCCTGAACTGGAGCTGAATTTATGAGTGTTTCTGTGCCCCTAAAGCCATGCTCTCTAATGGTTTTATTGCTTTCTGAAAAAAAATTCACCCAGATCTAATTGCATTATTGGAAATGGTTGAAGCACTATAATATATGGGGGAAAGTTTCTGTGGTCTTTGAGAAATCCTTATTCAGAAACAGCCAAGAAGTCCATCTAATGCTTTCAGAAAAGAAGCTGAAGAGATTTTTCTAGTTCAAGAGAG
>NW_010140285.1:0-9159 GCF_000699245.1 Pterocles gutturalis | reverse complement strand
CATGAGAATACTTAACTTTGGGGTGCATTCAAGAGAGAGATGTGGGCTACAGGGGTGGAAACCATGCTTGTTGCAAGGCAAAAAAATAATTAAAGGTCAGCAAATAATTTGTAGTTCAACAGCAAAAGCTCCTGAAAGCTCTTCATTCCTTATGTTATTACCCTCTGTGAAGCAGGGCATTAGCACTCCATGTTGCCCTAATTGGTTTACCAGATCACGTATTCCATGTAAATTGTGCTTGCAGTTGGCCCCGTGCTTGCTTGTGATTAACATGGCATTCAGACGAAAAATTGAATGTCGTGTGAGCACTACTCCAAGCTCATAAGTGTCAGACAGTTAACATAGTGTGGAAGCGATGGCCAAACACAAGGAATAAAAGTGTGAGCTGTGCCTAAGAGAAAACTTCTGGACTTTCTGGCCCAAAAGAAGGGGGAAAGAAGCAGGGAGAGTCTAGTGAGGAGCTGTAACTTAAAATATTGGTACTGACAAAGAACAGAAGAACAACCCCACTTACTTTATCTCAAGCTATTAGCTGTGATTTAGTGCAGCTAGGGAAGCCTTTCAGTAGTTTCCGTACTATCTTCATGCTCTGGCTTAATAGCATTTGTTTAAATGAGGAGTGGACCCTCAAGCAATATTTCTCTTTAAGAGGCAAGTCCCAGCACAGAGTAATAACTTAACTGGGAACAATATATTTTAAAAGAAGAAATAGATTCTGCCAGCTCAATTTAAGGAAATATTTATTACACATAATTTCTCAACTGTTTTCTGAGTAAGCAATATAAAATGATCCTTATGAACAGCAAAATGGAAGGAAGGAAAAAGTCTGCCTCATTATGGGGAGTTTAATCTTCTGTGTCTTTAGTAATGTCTTTACTTCCATGAACTAAAAGCATCTACCTTGGATGTCTCAGAAATTTTTGTCCCCAAAAGACTGTCTTTTTGACACTAGCATGCACCTACATCCTCACTTTCATGTTTTGCTTTCTAATAATTGACCACAAGTTCCACAACTTTAAGGGAAGGAAAAGGATGCTTGTCTTGTCTTGTCTTCTCTTCTCTTTGCTGTCGAGCCACTGACCAAATGTTTTCCATCCCACTGAGTCACAGGTGTGATGACATGTGACAGAGTGGAAATGGAGTTGCTCTGGTTTGTGCTCACATTGCTACTTTAGTCCCAAGTGAGAGCGTCTTTTTTGGTGTAACTTATTAAAACCCACATCACCTGTTCCTTGCAGTTCATAGTTTCTTGTGTTCGTCTCCTCTGAGAAGCAAGTAGGCCGAGTGTGAAACATGGGCTTAAAAGGTGTGCATCATATAAAAGTAGCAGAGTTCAACAGCCTCAAAATAACTGTTTTTTCTTTTCCTTCATTATGTAAACATATAAAATTGGTATTGAGTCTCCAGGGCATCATTTTATCTGCAGCTAAAAATACAAACCAATGTCCCACATTTTGGTAGATTTATCTCAGCAAAATTGTTTATATGTGAAAAGTTTCCTACTGAGTGTCACAAATAATAATTTAGTTTAGAAGGGGGCACGCTACTGAACCAGAAAGTGCTGCTGTGGAAGGAAGATGTTGCTCCCTCCCCTGTTTCAAACATCCTGCTGACTTCTTGCTTTCCTGTCACTATGAGCCTGGTAATCCCTTTGCAGACCCAGACACAGATATTTTACAACAGCATGATTGAATTAGCTTAGTACTTCCTTTCTTGTACCTCCATGGAATTATGATAGAGTGCTCTACATCTTGTTCCTTTTTGTATTACTTTTATTAGTCATAAGAACATAATTGAACTGCTAGACACAGTTTCTTAGAAATTGATACAATTTTTATTTTTTTTAATCCAGTTACCTGTGGCTTTAAATTATATTTTTTTGGTAATGCAATCAAACACCATGTTTGCTTTGCTTATTGGAGAGCGGTCGCTAGCCTCAGAACTGATGATTTCGGTGTTATTATGATTGTCTGTTTTATTTCTTGTGGACTTGCTCATATATTTTTTTGTCTTTCTCTTTTATGGGAAGACTTTCCAGTGAGCATTTCTTTCTTAGCTTAGTTCTTAGTCAAAGAACTTATACAAATTGCACAAGTATGGACGAAGATTGGTCTGCAGTCCTGGGAATATACTGGTCAGTGTGGTGACAAGTTAATCAATATCTGAATCTAGAAAGCTGTGCTTCCTGTCCTTAATGCAGTGGGATAAGGAATCCCTGTGGCTGGGAGGACAACAAGAGGGTCATTGGTGACTCACCTTTCACTGTCGACAGGACAGCATGTGTGGGAATGCAGCATGTGGAAAGAGTAGGTGATCCTTTTGATGAGTTGGTAAGTCAAAAATAGATTTGGACACAGGCTGCATTCCTCAAGGTGTTTTTAATTCAGTTCTTACTGGTCAATCCAGTACCTCCAAGAGTGCCAGACTGAGCAGTAGAACCGCAGGACACTACTCAGGGCAATGATTGCTGGATAGAAGGTTTTCTTCCTGATTGCTGCTTCTGCTGCCAATCTGTGGTCCTAACTGCCTGCAGGGGTCTGCTCCTGGGAAGGAGCTGGGGGGGAAAGGATAGTGAGTGATTGCAAGTGATAGGAGTTGGTCCCATTCAGTCATGACCCGAGCAGCCACATACTACTTCATTGTCTCCTTGGGACAAATAATGTGTCTGGCAGAGAGGCTGCTGTGAGGACATTAGCAGAAGCTTGCTAAAGGAGAACGGGGTCCTTCTGGGATGGGAGGTATAAAGGTGGATTTCACCCTCCTCCTGCTTTCTCTTACAAAAAGTGCTATTCTGGTGGCAATCAGCTCTGAGTCATTTAAATAAGGAAACAGAAGGTTGTGCATGGAAGGGAATATTCTTCAGGGGGGTATTTGAAGCATTTTATATAATGGATCTGTCGAGCAACCATCCAAAAATGAAAGGGAAAAGAAAATAAAAATGTTCACATAGGTTGCCCCTGGTATCACAGAGGAACTGCAGTCATTATGCTGGACATGCTAGAAATACATAACAGAAAACATCCCCTGTGCGTAAAGATCCCAAGATCTAAGACAAATGAGGATATAAGGGAAAGCGGGAGTGTTGCTGCTGGCAGGATAGGCAGCTGCCCAGCCAGGGTGGTTTCCTGGTCAGTTGGATTTGCAAGGGATGTTGTAGGACAGGGGAACTTTAGGAAGGATTTGAAGGAGATAGTTTTGCAAATACTTATAGAGAGCTGCAGCACCAAAGGAGCCAGAGATGTCTTGGCTTTTACTGAGTGCGAGTTAATAGAAGAGGCTTATGTATATATCTCCATAAGCGCTAGATTCTCAGGGGGATGTAAGAGGACAGCACTTCAGCCAGCAATGTCACAGGTGGGAGTGAAGTGGAAACACAAGGCTGAAAGGAGGATAAAGGGTAGCCTCGTGCTAGGGTTGCCAGAACCAGGAAAAAAAAAACAACAATGCTTTCTGAAGGATCAAAAGCAGAGTCTGTTCAGCACCCAGGTGACTCTGAAAGACTATTTGACACACTTGTGAACAAGGACTTGATAGTAAGTGAGCTGATGTTCAGGCTGGAGCCAGTCCTTCATCACCGGTGCAGTGGGTAGAGCAGGTTGTATGCCATATCCCTGTCCTTGGTGTGACCCACAGGCACTGAGCTGGGCAGTGGCACTGCTGGGCTGTAGCACTGAGTGGGTTAGCAGTGTGCTCAGTGTTGGCTCATTTTATCCAACAGTACTGCTGTTTGCAGGATGGAGAATGTGGCTGGCAGATTGGATGGGAGCTGTGTTGTCTTAAGATATTTCAAATTAGTCCTTAGAAATTAAGATTTGCTTTTTGGTCTCCCTAAAGCAAAGGTACTTCCCTCTCAGTACTGCGGCTTCCCCAGCAAAGCAGAGACTGAACTTCACTGTTATACTGTTGTATTCATTTTATCATAGTTCAGGTGATACCGCAACATGGGGAAGCTCAGTGGGTAACCAGAGCCCAGGCAGCACTGGGCTGAGTTAGTCAGTGTTTATGTTCTATCTTACCAACAACTTGCATGCACAATTACTTCATAGTTTTTACAGGGCCAATGCTGTCTGCGACTTCATGATTACCTTCTTTTTTTTTTGTCAAAAAAATAGAAACTGAGGATGAAAAATCTGGAACTGAATAGTGCAGTTTTCAGCCAAAGCTCCTGGTCTGGATCTGAGAAGAGCTACCTGTAAGGGCTTTGCTGGTGCTTCAGGATTTCAGTCTGAGTCCTCGTGCCCCAAGACACATCACTGTTTTTTCCTACTGAACAGCCATGTGAGTTTCCATCCTGAGACCTTGTGATCATGGTGCAAGAAGGAAAAGGAAGGCTATCCCAGAGAAGGGGAAGTGGGCACTAGAGGCTTATTTCTGAATGCAAACTTTTTGACTGGGGCCAAAAAGTATTTCAATGGGAAATGATTGTCAGCTTTTTAATCGTATTTCTTTTTATTGCAGAGGGAACACTATGTGTGCCATGTACAAAGTGTTTTGTGATACAAGATGTCATTTAAAAAGACAGACTTAATTTGTTATGAGGATGTAATGCTCAAGAAATTGAGCATTAGATATACCTAGCAAATAAGAACAAGTTAATACGAGTACAACTAATGCAAGAAAGAACTTGTTATCAGACACTTACTGTTTGGATGTCCCCCCATCCTGTTGTTTTGACGAGCATATTCAAAAAGCATTTTGGCAATGGCAGGGAGATTAATACAGTGATAAAGTGAAACAGATGAGAAAGGAAAAGATTTCTGAGCATAGTGGATTTTAAATAGTGAACCATAATGTGCCAGTAGCAGTCAGAGTTTTAACACTGAATATAATAGCAATATGGCTCTTCTCTGACAGAGCTGTTTTTATATTAAGAACATTCAGTTCTTTGGATGGGTACAAATTAAAATTAAAACATCTGCTTCCCATGTTGAGTCCCCTTGTGTTTTGTTGCTCATCGCACACAACAATAGTGTGAATGAATTAGATGTCATCACTGTTTGTGCCTGTGTGTGCACATGGAACTGTGCTGGGAAAAGCTGCTTAAACTTGTTTGCTGCTGATGTCCTATGGAACATGATAATTGAAATATGGGTATGGTAGGCATGAGACAGAAAATCTGACATTATCACAGCAAGGCAGCTCTTGAAATAGCTATCAGAGCAGGGGATTGAAAGGACATTGAGCTGAAGTAAAATGTTACAGATCAATTTGTGTGCTTTCTGAAAAACTAGAAATAGGACTTACTATTACAGGCCAGCACATTTTAGAAAGAAGTCCCTGCTACCTTGACCAGTCTTTTCATATCCTTTGGTCAGTTGCTATTCTTGCATTTCTTCAAATTCCTAGCGCAAACTATGACATGTCATAAAGAAAATGATCCTAAAAATGGTTTACTTCCAGAAGAAAATAGAATTCCAGCACTCTGTAACTTTGGCCAAATCTCAGCATGAATTTTAGAGTGCTAAAATGTTAGAGGAAGCAAAGACTACTTAGACTACTTTATAGCCCACATACTATATGGCCCATATGGCATCAATTCTGCTAATTTGCTCTGGTGCCAGTTGGCTGGAATGAAGCAGTGACCATGGAGACCATGTAGCTTTGGTAAGTAGTCCAACCAACAGTGTTTAGGGAGAAAAAGAAAAAAAAAGTAAAGAGTCACTTCACTAGAAAATTACTAGTTGACAAAACTGATAATTTAGGAATAGCACAGAGTTTTGAGCCAGAATGTAACTGCCCTGCATGACTCGGACCCAACAACCATCCTGCTCTCATGCCTCTTCTCACACTGGGCAGTGGTGAGCTTTGGGGTGGCCTTCCCAAGGCACAATGCAGAGTCCATGATGGTGGGAGAAGTAGGGTTTAACCTTCAGCTGTGCCCACTAATTCCTACCTGTTTATGTTTCCTAGGCAGACTGGTGGGAAGGAAATCTCCTGTGTGCATGTTAGGAGTAGCTTCAGTCAAGTCTCTGGTTTGAAAACAAGACAGTGATATTAAGCCGGTGTATCTCATGAAATAATTAAGTCCCAGTTGCTGTCATCCTTAGTCAGATATTGTGTAATGGTCCCACACACTGTGAAAACACTCACTGGAATCAACAATGCTAGACATTATTAAATGTGATGAGTATGGCAGGCAAAAGCCACTCTTTCAAAGTAATAAATCATATAATGTTTAGCTACCTTTATCTTGGCAAGAGGCCAGCAAGGTTTCAGGCTTTCATGATGTATAGGTTGCTTTTGAAGTGCTTTTGCTTTAGGAAGAGTGGGTCTGCAAATGAGGCACAATGAAATTCTACATTTATTGTATCTTGTGATAGGGAGATTAAAAGTATTGAGGCTGCAAAGCAACTGATCTTTAGTTTTTATCTGTGTACTTCATCTGTGATTTTTGCTTTCTTCAGACCCACTTTTGTCTTACCAGCATCTTAGGTTTTTACCCTCATTGCCCATCTGCAACTCCAATTGTATTTCCCAAGAATTGCAGAAGGCTTAATTCTGCTAGGACATGGTAAAGGAATTGATGCTTTTTCCCCAACATAGTGCTATGTTGGCCCAGTGTGCAGTGACATCCTCACATTCAGATGGGGGTCCACTGGCTTCAGAATGGCCCAGATACAAAGTGAGGGTGTAGCTGTGCAGAGCTTTGGTGGTGCAAGGACAGGGCAACATCACCCTGTAACAGGAGAAATGCGGCAGTGTTCCTGCTGTCTTTTGTGTTTGATTAAGTGACAGATATGTGATGGGACTTGTCATTCTTCTCTGGATGGTCCCACTAAAAGAAAAGGCTTTATCTGATGCGTAATCAATAACATTAGGTGGGAGATCAGGAGAGAGGAGAGTTCACATTCTTTATAAACATTTCGAGGTTGCAAACATGCTGGAGCTCATCTTCAGTAAATTTTTGCTGGGAGATACCAAATGTTAAAAGCCTGCAAGAAGCAAGGGCGCCTGATACTATTGTGAGACTGGTTTAGGGTATGTGCTTGCTGTAAGCCTGGGTGAGAGTCACTGCTGTAATTGTTATTCTGCACAGAAATTGGAAATGTACTTGGACTGTGAGTACTCTGACCTGCAGAGGAAACCGTATGTCACGATGTGCTGAGTGTTCCCTTGGGTGAAAGGCAGGACAGAGCAGGGCGCATCCAGTATTTCACTGTCACATCATCTTCCTGCTCTGTTAACGTAACCAAGAATCAGCTGCAGAATTTCTTTTATGCTCAGTTAAAGAATTATTGACCATGGCCTAAGCATTTTTTCTGAAGAGACATCATAGCTTGAACTGTTGGCATCAATGCTTTAACACCCTGTGCGGTGTTGGAAGTGCCTGTAAGTGGCCACTGATGGATTCAGTCCTCTGTTTATTGTTGCTAATGACACAAGAATTTTTTTCCCTGATAGAGAGACCTCAATTTCAGACAAATCATCTCCATAGTAATTGGTGATAAATCATCGCCACAGTAGCTGGGTTTCCCTGACACGCCAAAGGTACTATTTTTACTCTCAAGTTGTTTTGTGTCAGTCAACTCGACTGAAATAGATTTTCAGTACTAGAAGCAAAAAGGCATTTTAAAGAATATTTTATGAAAGGTCAAACATTCAGATGAGAAAGCTCAGAATTAAGGATGCACATGAACCTTCAGGTCAGCTCCTTGCTTGCACTGTCTCTGGTCTTGATAAATTATCGCTTGTTGCCTTCTCCACTTGCTCTCCTGTCGTTCTGTGGGGTTTTATACAGGTTTTCTTTCATAACTTACTCATTGCATCTCTCTAGTGCTTTCCATATTATTTCTAAAGCTTTTATGGATATAAATGAACATGTGACACTTTTCAGAGTAGCAGGTGACATTGCTGTTTTACATCGAGGGAACTGAAGCCCGGAAAGGTCAAGTCTAAAATTGTAGGAAATATCAGCCAGTCCCCAGACTGAAATGTAGATTTTTTTTTTTTTAAGATATCTTAGTTTTTAAAACACAGCTAGAACTGGTCTCAGCTGCAGCTAGCTGATGGCACTCGGCAAGTCCTGCCAATCTGACTGGAAGTGCCCAAGCCCAGGCAGCTGGCGACCAGCAGCGGTAAGATGCGTGAGATGAGTGCTTCCCAAATATCGTGGAGGAGTTCTGGGTCAGAGGACGAGCAGATTTCCATTCTCAGGGGTGGAACTTCAGGGCTGAGCTGTGAGATAATAATTTTTCTTTCTGTTGTCTTCCTCATTCAGTATGTTCTGTGGTTAGACACAATGCAGCTTTTCCATCTAGGTGAGAAGTTTTGTCACATTCATTTACATTTAGGAACTATTAATTTAGGGTTTTGTTTTTAAAGAAGTATGGGTTTTTTCTTTATTGATCTTCAAATCAATTTTGAATTGAATTTTTTTGAATTTAAAGGATTTGTAAATGTAGGTGCAAAACGTATCTGATTTTCTCTCTTCATGCTAGACAAATGAAATTACATTTGCTTACTGTATTATATGCTGGAGTAAAAACATCTTTGGAAGTACCAGTCTATTTATTTTCTTCACAAAATTAATCAATAAAAGTTGTTCCAGATAGGCCTATTTCTTTCTAGTTTCCCAGGAGAGTTCCTGTTCTTTCCTCCATGCTGTCTGACACGACGGACACTAAGAATCAAAAACAGACCCCAAAACTGCAGTCGCTGAGGTACAGCAACAATTAAAACCAGGCACATTGCAGATGGTGAAGGAGACAAACACAGCTCTAGAGAAAAACAACACTTTCTGCACACCAGAAAAATCATTTAAAGCAAACATTTAGGTTCTGTTTCTCAAAGGTTGTTTTAAAAGGCCGTGATCTATTACTTTTGTATGCAATCATCAAAACTCATTTGAGGGTTTACTTGAAGATCAAGATCCTGAATATAACCTTTTCCCTTGAAGTTACTTGGAGCAGGGCTGGCAGGGTCTCTGAACATTACTTACCCATGTCTCATAATTTAAATGATAACAGATTTTCTGGCAAATCTAGTACATCAGGTATGCACTGGCCTGTGCACACACACAGGGGGGTACGAGTGCACAAGTATGCAAGTATTTGCCATTATTGATTTTTTTTGTGTGTATTTCTCTGATAAATTAGCAATATCTAAGTGCAGCAAAAATGTGGATGAAAATCATTATCACAGAATCACAGAATGTTAGAG
>NW_010140284.1:928-7705 GCF_000699245.1 Pterocles gutturalis | reverse complement strand
CAGCCAAGGGCTAACCCATCACACATGTCCATGTGGTCACTATCAAAATGCCATTTCTTTCTCCCTTTACCTACTTCCAAAAGAAAGTGAAGCTCATCCAGTGCACATCTTTAGGCCTACATCATACATTTGGACACATATCCTAATTTCTAAGATAAGAAACTGTTAATGTCTATTATGCTACTGTAGAAGCAAATAGTAAAATTCAAGTCTTCTACATATGAATTTAAAACCATGAACTGCTTTACATGTGCAATCTTCAATGTAAAGGCAGTTAAGCAATTAGATAAGAGGCAATATAACTAAGCCAGAATGCAATATAAATATCCTGCCTTGGGATATGCAAATTTCAGAATGTACAAAAATGCTAGCCAAGCAAGTTTTAATGCAATACTAGCATGAAACAGTTTAAAGAAATCACAATTACGATTTATGTACAAGACAATCAACGAGCAGAAAACAAAGGCTACACCACTGAGTACCATCAAAAGCATACAAACTGTATCTCTCATATGGCTGTCACAGATGACTTGAGATTTCATTGGTTGGAAACCGACCCTTGCTATACCCTGCACTCCACATCTGAGAAGATAGGTTTTTCCAAAATTGAGCTCATCCAACTGCTAATTCACTATGCAAGATGAAGAAAAGAAAATATTAAGATTTGAAATCCAGAGCTCAGCACAGACTTGTTACCTTTACAGATCTTTAATCTACAGTAAGGTTGTTCATATTATTTTAAGTCTTCACTACATAAGCATTAGACTTAAGATAATGCAACACCATATTGTGAAAATATCTGCCAACAGAAGAGGGCAGCTTGAATAATTTTGCAGATCTGGCTATGCATATCTTCAAAGAAACTGTATGTATTTCAGGACTGCAGCAGTCCAGAAAATATGCTTGTTCTCTGATTAAAAAAATGTTCATACCATTTAAATAATATTACATTCAGCTAGCCATTTCTGGTCCAAGCTGAATTTATAGGAAGTTATATTTAAATTAAATGCTCTATTTAACTTACAGTGATTTACTTAAATGCAAATACATACAGACATTTAGTATAGTACAGAAAGCTCTATGCACTTTTACAGGTGTAAAGTCTGTGGCAGAAAACAAGTGAATAGGAGTACATTGTGGAATTTGCCTCTACCACCAGTCAACAAAATTTAGAGGTACTCTCCTTTTTTAGATATAGAATCCAATTGTTTGTTACAGAATTTCTCTGAAAGCCAAGAAAGAAAGAAACCTTCAGCAACATATTTACTATTTTGTGAAAGTATATATGCTAATACAAGCATAACATATACGTCAGCATTCTGACTGATAAGATAAATACCTAAGATTTATTTATAAAAAAACACATGTTTTTATGCACTGGGTGTATAGGGTTTACATTAAAAAGTTCCTTAGGATAAAAACCAAACATGTTAATAATGAGGTTGAAGACGACATAACAAAAATGCCATTGCTGTTATCAAAATCCATGTATTGAACATCTGTATCAGAAGGTAAAGTGCACGCCCCAGTTACAGCTTCAGGGCCTTCACTCCCCTTGCATCAACACACTGACATAATTTCACTAAAAGCTAGATGGAGAAGTGCTCAAGTTCTGTGTAGTACTTTGGATAATGGCACTGAAAGCAACCAAGTAAGCTTGAGGACCTGAAATGCAGTTTTCACAAAGATGCAAAACTGCTTTTTAAACTTTTAAAACACATGGATCTTTAGCTAGCTCTACAAGCATATTATCTGCTGAGTAACAGCAGATCCTCTTTCCTGATTTTCCAAGTTTCTGTTTCTGGAAAGCAAAATTAACACTACTTCCCACTAGGAGGAGAGGGGAGGAAAAAAAAAAGAAAAAAAAAAAGAGAGACAGCAAAAGGTTTTCTATTCCCCTTCTCAGCACAGAGTTCACCTCCTTTTGGTAAGGCCACCTCCAGAAAGGAGAAAGGATTCTCTGTTCAGGGGTGTGAACAGAGCATTCTGCATCTTCCCCTTAACTGCAGCCGCTCAGCCTACAAGCAGGCTCTAAATAAAAGACTGGCCTGCCACCATTCACAAATCACATTGCCATCAATTTATCTATTTTGTTTGAATCAGTCATACACAGACACACACACACAAGTTTTGGTCAGAAACTTCCTTAAATTTCAGAACAAGAGAGACATGGAAATCTCACTCTCACTCTCTCTACAAATCTCAGAGAGCCCCAGAATAGTTCTCAGTATTTGACGGTATCTAACTTGATTAGTTGTTCATATACTCCTTCACTTTCCCACTAAAAATAGTTTCCTCATTTTATTTTCAAAAGACATGGGAAAAAATAGAATATACTTTCCTTAAGCCTTTATTAATTGTTTTATTGAAGTGTAGGACATCTCCCCTACTACTTATACCTGAAATGGATACTTCAGAAAAGTTAAGTGAGAAGAAATACTCATCTGCCTCTCCCTCTGGCTAACTTTGTGCTGTTGTTTTAACACCAATTAAAACACATACATCCCTGGTCTGAGAGGCCTACCCTCATTCATACCTCTTAATAAATGTTCCAGAACGATATCTTATCATTTTTGTGGATGAATCTGGGTAAACACACAATTTTTCTAATTAAATCATTGTGTCAACTAATAAAGGAATTCTGGCATCCAGAATGAAAATCACCACCATCATATTTCAAAAAAACCTTACTATCATCTTCAGGGAAAGGTAACTTACAGTACCTGGCCTAAGTCTTTCAGTATTCTGATTATTAACTTAGCTCTTTAAAAAAGAAAACCCAAAAAATGTAATACAACAACAGAATAACAGAACTCTGCAGATCTGACTGAAAACTGAAGTCACGACCAGTTTTCCAGCTGCTCCTGTTTTTCACCTGTTGAGATTCCCCACAGTACCAAGTCTCAGCTGTGCGAGTTCAAAGCAGCTGGCTGTCACCTATGGCCCATGTCTGCAGACCAAAATATTTGTTCACGTAAGACATTTTCTTTCTTCACGTAAAATGCTCTTCTACCCACACCAATGCAGTGCTGATTTAGAGATGACACAATAATCGGCCAAGAGGCATCAGCATATGTGTGAAACACACCATTATAGTCAAACACCGGTACTAGGGCATATGTAGATAATCCTAAAGAAGGTAGGAAGAGAAGATATAAACTAGTAAATTACCTGCCCTTAAAGGTACCTCTAACTTTCAAGATACTTAAGAAGAGTATTTCTTTGTAGCTCTACTCTCACCTCTTGGTCAAGCTTCTAGTCACTAACAGGAAAATACTCTTTTTTCCCCTGTTTACACAATTTATTGGACTTAAAATACACCTCAGTCACTACTTCAGTTATTCACTGTTTACTTTACAATTTTATGAAGAGGTACTCAGGTGAAAAGTTAAGGAAGGTTATCGCCACCGAACGAGATTATATAGCAGAATACACCAATAAAATGTGTCAGGACCTCAGCATATAAAATTCTTAAGTGCTCTTTAGTTTGCTTGGAAGGAGCAAGGTTCCTACTCACTTCCTGACCGCAAAATAACCTCAAAATATCAAAAACTACTGACAACATAAAGCCTCGTTCCTAGACATTCAACTACACAAAGAAACCCAACAAATTTGCAACAAAAACTTAAACATCTGCAATGCTGATCTTCACTATGAAAGAGAAATATTTTGAAGAAGAATCTAGACCAGCCACCATGACACCAAGCCAAGTGACCGTTATTCACACAATACACTTAATGATGACAAAAACAATCAATTGTAAAAGATGCTCAAGTGACTGGACTTGCCACCCCCAGCATATCATTAAATTAATTAGACAAAGCTATCCCCTAATGAGACATAATATTACACTCATTTAGGATTGTGAAACAAAACTCTTTCAGTCATTTAGGACAATTAAGTGCCAAACCAAAAACAGTATTATTTGAGAGCAAGAGAATAGATTCTCAGATTCTTACATACATCAGAAGACTTCTCTGACTTCAATGTCTGAAGATAATACTTTCCTTTCTCTACTTCTTATGAAAACAAAATTGGTTTTTGATACTCCATTAGACCTCTTTGGCTATCACTTCCAGAACATTCTATATTAAAACATCATTTGGCATGCATATCACATGTTAATATTTGAAATTAAGCAACATTTTTACCCAAGTGTCACCTGCTTCTGATAATATTTGTAAGGGTCCATCTATCTTTGTAGATTCAGTCAGAACTTTTAGCCTGTAGACTTTCGGCAGGAGATTCAGGAGCATCCTTTGCATAAATTTACGCTTTCTAATACAATCTTACGGCTGGTACACAGTAATCCTCTAAAGTTCAGTACCCTGAACATTACGGATGATCCCTGCTAAGGAAAATGCTGTGTTGCTTCAGGACAATGGTGTGGGACTACATGACATAGCAGCAAGAAAACATTTGACAACCAACACTGACTGCGGTGAACAAAAGTCAGCTTGAGTGTTCTTCTGTTTTAAACAGGTATCCAAATTAATCACTAACCAATATGAAAAAGTGACTCCTTCTAGTTGAAAGGTAACAAAAACCACACTAATGCAAACTGAAAAAAAAACAACAAACCACTCCAAGTTTGATCTCCATAGATACTATGAGTACTCACAGGGTAAGCGGTTTTGAATCAAACACCTGGACACTTAGACCATGTCTACTTTTGATGGAATATTCTCCATTTCACAGCATGTGTTTATTTCTTTTCTAGTCAGAAGTCCTTAAACACAATACAAGCACGCCCAGCTTCTTCAACCGTAACTAGCTGACTAGATCTTTCTTAAACATTCTTACAGTGAAATTACTTACAACAGCACACAATGCATTAGGGGTAGGTGAAAAACACCTGTGTTTTATGCTTTCTTGGGTGATCTATTTACATAACAGATTATACACTTAGACATTTATAATCCTTTGAATTACTGTGTAATATTTTTTAAATCTCTCTTTTATTACTATTAGACAGCAAATATGGAAGAGGAGCAGAAATATTTCCTGAAATACTGTTAACACCACTTCATGAAGGGAAACTTCCCTCTTTAAGTACAAACTTATGAAGCAAACAAACAGACAAAATGTATGAAAGAAATGGCTGATTTAATTACTCCAATAGGTAGGCTAGCCAACTGGAAAGGACTTCAGGGACACTCCATGGACATCCCTTAAGCTATTAACCATCAGAAGATAACTCTCCCATGAAGGAATACAAGAGACAATTTTGCCCTCCACTGGCTAGAACTATCACTGGAAACCATGCCTGCCTCGCTGCCATCAGAGCTGCCTATTTCATACAGCATGAAAAGCCCTCTTGAGCAAATTAGCAATCCCATTTGAAGTACAGTAATTAGTACAGGATATCCTGACAGGAAAGGGGGAAAACCTGTCGGGCAGCTGAGAATCAGCAGTGCAATGAAATACCTCATAGAAATATAAAGACTTCTATGGGGGGTCAGAAAAAACAAACAGTAACATTATGTAGGCTTGAGAATTGCTAGAGTAGTGAACACACATGCAGAAAACCAAAACCCTGACACTCTTATTCCCAGCAAAAGCGTTCTGCATGTTAGTCTCCAGCTAACTGAAAGCCTTATTTTCCAAACACATTTAATTTGATGCTGCTGTTTCTTGGAGGGTAGAGAGATGAAAACTCTATGGATTACGAGGGAGACTGCCTCAAAATGGAGGAAAAAAGGGCAGAATGCAGCTAAATAATCAAGAAAACAAGGACACCAGAGAAGTACCCCTTAAAGCAATTTTTATTCTTATCTTTATGCAAAGAAGCACTGAAATTACACTGGGAGAATAAGGGAGGAAAACTGCTATATTCCAACGTTCAAAATTATTCAGATTTAAATTTATGCAACATTAACCACAGGCTTAGATGAAAGCAGGTACTTCACAGGATCGCGCAGAGGCAACACCAGGGTAAAAAACAGGGTTTTAAAATTCTAAGTGGTTTACCAATTACTGTTTTAACAAACAGTAACCCCCTTACCTTTCTATTAAATATTTTCTTCCTCCTCAGCCCCCAATTATTTCCCACCTCTCAACAGAAGTTTCTAGCATCCCATTTAGAGCGTGGCCATACAAAACATTAATTCAGTATCGGGTGCAAGTGAGGGAAGTGAAAACCTTCAGTGGAAAAGAGAGGAAAAGATCAATCAACTTGCAAGCAGATCAGCTGTCAGTAGAACTCAAAGGATTTCAGTGTGGAAACTGCTATAGATGACTCCTGTCCTTCCTTCTGCACTACAGCCATCTGCCCTCAAACTTCATCCTGCCAAAAGTTTCTAGTATCTCCATTGTTCTAGACACAAGACAGACTATTTGACCACACTCTAGCTGAGGGGGAAAAAGAAACCCCTCTGGTGAGGGAACTGGAACAAAGTTACTCTCTGGTGTTTGTCTCTATCCCTGTTTCTGACTTTACTTACATGACAAAATTAAAAACCTCCATAAAAATTCATGGCTTTTTTTTTTTCCTTTTTTTTCTGTCCAACAACTCAGCTGGAATCAACATTATTAAAGAGAACATCCTCATCCTGAGGGGAAAATAAAGAAAAAAAACTTAAATCCATCCTACTCTATTGAGCATTTATGTGAGGGAGAGATGAGAGAATTTAAAAAAAAAAAAGAGTTTCTTAACTTGGAATAAAAGATACCCCAGTACAACACTGAGTTACAGAGTGCACTGTCTACAAAGTCATCTTTTCCATGGTGGAGACAGTGGGTGTGAAAGACTTACAAAGGGCAAATTGGTGAAACGGC
>NW_010140284.1:278-917 GCF_000699245.1 Pterocles gutturalis | reverse complement strand
CCCTATTCCAATTGTTTCTTCCATTAGATAAAGAAGGCAATACAGAGAAAAGCAAATGAAAGATGGCATGACTGACACAGTCAAAAGTGAACAGGGTTAGACTTACTCTCCTTTAAAAGAGAGAGGTGCAAAGCTTTCCATATTCAAAGCCACAAGAAGTAAACCTAATACCTAACAGCAAAAATGTACCAGTTAAATTTATTACATAATCTAGAAACAGACATAAGTTATTGCATGTCGTGCCATAATTAAGACTTAAAGCTTCAGGCAGTGTACTTAAGTCTTTCAAAAACTTCATTCATTCATTTACTGACCAGGTGTCTCACGCTACCATAACTTTAATGACTCAAAGGGGTCCTCAGCAAACTTATAAAAATCAGTTAGGGTAGAAAAGTTAGCACTACATCTAACCTTAACGGTAACACAAGGCTCTACTGAGTAATTTACTCGTAGCTTAACGTATGACAAAAGGAGTTGCTGCGAACGGGAAGGAATATTGCAGGCAGACAAATCCGGCCTCCTGAGAGCAACAGGAAGCTGATGCAGAAATAAAAACCCAAAACATCGAGCGCGTTCACGCCGGCTCCGGTCCACACGAGCAGCCCCGCGGTACCCGGGGTGGGGGGCGCTGGGCTGGGC
>NW_010140284.1:0-234 GCF_000699245.1 Pterocles gutturalis | reverse complement strand
CAGGGCAGCCCTTTATCGTATTCCTCGACACCACGATTTGATAGGGTGCTTACACAGAGCAAAAGCTGCTATCAGCAATACCCTATTAGCACGACCCTATCTTTAATCTTACAGGCACGATAAGACGCCCCAACACGCATAAACCCCGCGCAAACAGTGACTAATGACCATTAATCCCCCCTATCGCCCCGGCGATCTCTCTCGCTCCCATTTATCATGCTGGCGCTTCGCTTC
>NW_010140283.1:3218-5364 GCF_000699245.1 Pterocles gutturalis | reverse complement strand
TGGGAAGGCTGTCCTGGTCACTGTCCCTGGCTGCCAGCTCATATCCTAGGATAACTAGTCTGACTATTGAAGACTGAGGCAAAGAAGGCATTAAGCACCTCAGCCTTTTCCTCATCCTTGGTGACAACGTTCCCTCCTGTGTCCAACAAGGGATGGAGATTCTCCAAGGTTCTCCTTTTGTTATTGATGTATTTGTAAAAGCATTTTTTATTGTCTTTTACCGCTTTTTGAGTTCTAGTTGGGCTTTTGCCTTCCTAATTTTATCTCTGCATGACCTGGCAAGATCCCTGTACTCTTTTTGGGTTGCCTGACCCTTCTTGCAGAGATTGTATACTCTCCTTTTTTCCTTGAGTTCCAGGAAAAGTTCTTTGTTTAGCCAGCCTGGTCATCTTCTCTGGCACTTTGTCTTTCTACAGATGGGGACAGCCTGTTCCTGTGCTTTTAAAACCACCCTCTCGAGCAATGTCCAGCCTTCCTGGGCCCCCTTGCCCTTTCAGGACAGTCTCCCAAGGGACTCTCCCAACCAGCGTCCTAAACAGCCTGAAATCTGCCCTTCGGAAGTCCATCTTAGTGTTTTTACTGGCACCTCTCCTTACTTCACCAAGGATCGAGATCTCTATCATTTCATGGTCACTAAGCCCAAGACAGCCTCCAACCACCACATCTCCCACCAGTCCTCCTCTGTTTGTGAACAGCACAAACCTAACAGCATGTTGCAAACTATTTATTCTGATATATTTCCTTACAGATAATCATTCAAAGCCAATGGAAATTGATGGGGATCTTGAAATTCCTCCTAACAAGCTTCTTCTCTGCAAAGAGCAGAGGGAACTTCTTTTGCCTTGGGCTCTCCAACTTGCTTAAACTTAATTTTCCCTCCTCACATCCTTCTATTGCTTGACTGGCTCAGTGAGAGTTCTCCTTCCCATTTCAATTTAATGTAGCTACAGGAATGGAGGGAAAGATATATTCAGGTGTATTTGTCCATACACCAGTAACCACAGCGGGAATCTAATCTCCACAATAAAACCTTTCCAAACCCAAAATACAAAATGGCCACACAATTCACATGCAACATCCTGGTAATGAGAGAAAGAGATAAATAACTGAAAATTGTAACAGACAAGAAATTGTACATCCTTTCTTTTTCATGTATTCAATGTATACCCACTTGAAAAGGTTATGAAAACTGCTCCAAAACAGTTTCACATTGCTTTTTCAGAATAACTATTTTTCAAATGCAAAAGCATCTGAAACACTAAAAGGGTTTTCTTGTTACTGGCTTAAATGTGACTTTCATACTTGAGTACATTACTATTGTTTAACAAGGGAACAAATGCACTTTACCATGTGAATATCTAATTCCCTGTGTGACAGCAAGTAAAAAGAACCAGGCTGCCAGCCCCCATGAGAACTAGGTAGGGCTGCCATGCTCCAATAGAATTGTTGAACATTCCCTGTAAATCACTAAGATTTGTGCCATGCCTTTATGCACCCACTGCAAAATGATTGAAATCTGTGCGTTATACCTATCTGTACTTGAACTTGAATTAAATTTAGTTGAGTTTGGGGGGTTGTACTTGCTAAAAACATGAGCAGAATGTGTTTGATCCTTATTAACACCTACAGGAGAGCTGAGATTCGCATTTTAAAATAACAACAAAAATTGTTGGGGGTGGAGTGTGGAAGAAAGGGGCAGGAAGGGAAGAAAGCGGACAAAGAAAAGAATGAGATTCAGGCTCCAGGACATGGTAAAAAATTTGCCATTAAAGTGTCTTTGTTTCCAACAAGCACAAGTCCCTTGCCAAAAAGCAGTTTAGGAGCCTACATAGAACCGTCCCTCTAACACTGGGGGTATAGTGGGCAGTGCTGTCCAACAAAGCTTGTAAAATGTGTGGTTTGATTTTTCATTGCAACAGGAATGTACTTTGATCTATTTTCCAATGCATTCAAATTATTCTTTCACAGAAATCTCTTTCCTGTGGTGCAACATAAGAAACGGCTGTTTGAAACAGAGAATAGCAGAATTAAAATCTCCCCTTATGTACAGCGTTTCCAGCAGTTTTGCAAGCTTCCCACAAAGTTCAAGCCCAGCCTAGACAGCACTGCTCTGCAGAAGCAGGTAATACCTATACTGGTTTAAGCT
>NW_010140283.1:0-3201 GCF_000699245.1 Pterocles gutturalis | reverse complement strand
TTGATAACAAGAGAGTTGTCTACTGCCTGACTGCTTTTATGGATAATTGTGAACTCCAATGGTTTGTCCAACTTAAGCGGCAAGAGAGATTTCCAAATGCACCTGATGGCTGATGGAGGTCAAGGCACTAGTGTTTTCACTGGAAAATAATAGGATTTTACCTCAAAACCCCACAAGAAGCAGGCTTTAACAGTTTTCCAGTGCTGGCTAGACCCAAGCCTAAAATTGCATCTCTGGTGACACTCGGTAACAGATGCATCCAGAGACCCTATGAGTAACGGGAGACAACCTGCTCTCCACACCAGCTACAGATGAGATTTGTTTTAAGTTCAAAAGCCTGAAATTTTAATGGCCCTTTCATAAAAACTAGCAACTTTTTGATGCAGGTCATCAGCTGTTTCGAAAGAACGTAAAGGTGAAAAGCAAAACACTTTATGGACGACCAGGATCAAGCTTGCACACACAACACTAGTTTAGTCCTCTAACGCAGGTGATTTATGATACAGTCTTGACAGATACCGTTGTGCCACTGTGATTTTCATGACAATCTACTTCATCCTTTACATAGGTTACACTGCATTCAACTAATGAGCATCTAGTCAATTTTCTGTTTAATTTGGTTCCTTAATTCTGTATAATTTAAATTCTGCTCTAAAAGTTTTTGCTTCTGGGTGCTTTAGAATTTAGGACAATAATCCAAGGTAATTTTTGCAGAAAGTACTCCTTAATGCAACTACTGTTCACCAGCTTCAATATGAAGACCCCTGGCTTAATTTGCGGCTGTTTAACCTCAGGGCTGTTTATTTTGACCTAGATGACTTTGCAATGAAGCAGAAGAGATCACTGCATGATCCATTCCACTAGAATGAGATGACAGCTTTCAGCATATGGAAAATAAGAAGCTGATAAGGAAATGAGGGAAAGGCAGGCAGTATTGTAAGTACTGCAGCTGTTCCTAAACTGGACGAATATATTCCACGCCAATTGCACATTCTATTCCAATTGTTCCTCAAATTTATTATACCTTCACAGCAGCAGCCTCAAGAATGAGGATAATCTGGGACACCTATGATCATTCCCAGTATCTCTCCGCAGAGTACTCATCAATATAAACTTTACATTTTTAAAGCAAACATGGCCCTGTGGTTAATGCCACGACTACAAGTGCCCAGAAAGTGAGACTGGTTAAGCAAAAGGCTTATGAGAAATCTGGGTTAACTGACTAACTCACCATCACTGAGGAACTCGGCAGCAAAGGCCAGGCCAGGAGGCCGTTTCACTCCTGCAGCATCTAGCTGGCCGAGCGCTCAAGCGCTCACACATTCCTCTTCCTGCACCTTCTCGCTCAGTATCTGCCTTTCACTTCCTGCAATAAACAAGGCAAACACCTTAGTTTAAAATTAAATTAACTTACTGAACACACATTCTTCCTTCCTCTGTCAAGCGGTCAGTGCACTATACACCAAACAAACCACAGATTCTCTGGCAACTGTGGAAACCACTACAACCTTAAACACTGTCTCAGTAGTTTCCTCCTATTTACCTGCTCCCTTCCACCAGCCTAAAACAGGGAAAACATAATTTACACAATGGTTTAGCTGCAGAATTTTCCAGATTTTAGGTGCATGACTTTACAACATCAAAGATGATTATTTAATGCACATTCTTTCAGGTTGTGTCCACTTACACATAAAACATTCATTGTTAGGATGTTCCTATTAATACAATATCTTGCTCCAAATGTGCACAGATTACAATTTGTATTTTCAGGCCAACTCTTATAATAAAACAAAATAATATTTTAAGAGGCACAATTAAAACTCACCACATTTGACAAATATGATCATTCTATAATCATAATTTAATTATATAAAAGAAATATTATTGACATATAAAACTGAGATCCAATATTTTTAATGCTCTCTAATAAATCAGTTTGCAACAGCTTTTTATTGTTGTCTAGTAAAGTTAGCACTTCCTTTTAAAAACGAAGGTTCCTGCTTAATCTTGTAATGCATCCAATACATTTGAAATTAGGAACAACACACTGGGTAAATGGCAGAAACAAAAGGTGCGTCAGCGAGTGCAAAGCCCAAGGATACTGCCACATTGGTTTCTCTGAGCTGCTTTTGAAATGAGGGTCCTGCAGCTGTAGGGAGATGGTGCAGGAGCTCCTGGCACACCAAAGCCGGTGCAGGAGGGCAGGAAGTGACACGGATGAGTGCTCAGAGAGAGGCAGTAGGCAGAAATCATCTTGAAAAGCGAGCCGCATCACCAATTACGGAACTACGTTTTGAGTCAGTAATTACAGGATGCAAATTTTTGCTTTTAAGATCACTTCAACTGCAAAGCCAGGAAGGCCTCAGCACTACTACACCCTTCATCTGATAATTAAGGTCATTCTACTCCCGGACCTCATCTTCACTGCAGGTTTTGAGTGGCGTGTTAACAGAGCTAAGTGAAGTGTGCTGATGAGGTATTAGTCTGCAGGTAATACTGTCAAGAGGCATCCAGGCAAAGACTCACTATAATTAGAAGATTAGCAACAGCTAAGACAATGCATGGATCACTGCAAAGTTATTTGGTTTGGTGTCCAACAGACTGCTGAGACACCCAAACAGCTTCCCTATCACAGCAGCTTCCTGGTTGCACAGAGTCAGATATGCACTCATGGGTAACACTTGTTTATTGGCAGATGTACCTGAAATATGTGAATTTCTCTGCTACAGCCTTATTCCTTATTCACAGCCCAGAAAGCCAACCATATCTTGTGCTGCATCAAAAGAAGTGTGACCAGCAGGTCGAGGGAGGTGATTCTCCCCCTCTACTCTGCTCTCGTGAGACCCCACCTGGAGTACTGTGTTCAGATGTGGGGCCCCCAACATAAAAAAGACCTGGACCTGTTGGAGAGAGTCCAGAGGAGAGTCATGAAATTAATCAGAGGGCTGGAGCACCTCCCCTATGAGGACAGGCTGAGAGAGATGGGCTGTTTAGCCTGGACAAGAGAAGGCACCAGGAAACCTTATAGCAGCCTTCCAGTACCTGAAGGCCTACAAGAAAGCTGGAGAGGGACTTTTTGCAAGGTCATGTAGTGATAGGACAAGGGGTAGTGGCTTTAAACTGAAAGAGGGTAGATTTAGGCTAGATATTGGGAAGAAAGATTTCACTCATTGAGTGGTGAGGCAGTGGCCCAGGTTGCCC
>NW_010140282.1:0-30399 GCF_000699245.1 Pterocles gutturalis | reverse complement strand
AAAAAACCAAAAAAAAACAAACCCCAAAAAAACCACCCAACCACTTGGTTCCACCAATGTCAGTATTATCTCAGATTGAGCGCAGTCTGGCCACTTACGCCAGCTGTTTCGGTGAAAGCAGTGAATTTACATACTCAGAAATTAGCATTAGCTCCCAGCCTGCCGTATCAAATGGCTTGTTAACACGCAAGAAAAAAAAATCTTGACACCATTTTAATAGTCATTATTTTTGGCTACTTCTGGAAGTCCTACTGGTGATTTTTTTATTTGATCTGTTTGCTGAGTAGAGGGTTCTGTGTGCGTTACTGTAGTGAAGGTAGGAACTAGGTGCCTCCTGGGGGTCCAAGTTGCCAATCCAAGGTCGGCGTTCATTGCTGCTCACGGAATTTGGCTCCCTTGGGCTACTTCGGCATGTGTCCAGAGCTCGTCCTTCTTACGGTGCAGCAAGAAGTCACCTGTAAGATCACAAAATCTTTGCTACTGAAGAAGATGTTGCTGGGAAAAAAAAAAGGAAATTGAGGATGCTTCCTTGGATCTCTGTCTTGAAGGATAACTTTAAACCTAGTAACTTCTGAAGAATGTTGCGTTCCATACGAGTCAGCATGTTGGTAAATCAGAATTGACTGGTCACGATGGTAGGTCCAGAATGAAGCACGAGTGCTCCCTACTTCCTTGTGGTCAGCAGCCTGGTGTGTTTCTCATTTACAAAGCCAAGAAAAACAAGGTGGTTGCCGAACTCTTTAATTTCAGAAAGGACATCCAGATGGGGTTTTTGGATCCCTGCATGTACAATTTTTGGAAGAGGCTTCAGTTGGCAGGATTGTGCAGCTTGCATGATCATTGTCCATGAAGTAGACACTCTTGGTTCCTGTATATGGTGGAATAAATCAAATCCCATTTTGATACAGAAGAAAATGTCTCAGATGTAAGAACAATGAGTGTAGGAAGTGGCTCTACTCCCAGGAGACTCTGTCCTGAAGAGCAGTGGCTCTGAAAAACACGTAGTGGTACGTGGTGGACAAAGTGTGAACACCTGCTGTGATCCGGGAAAAAAAATACTCTTTTTTTAGATTCTCCAGGGTGAGTGACTAGGAAGCAGTGGACAGGAGAGGACTTCATGACTTTTACATTTGAGTGGAGTGTTTCCCACGTTGCTTTTTTCCCCCCTCTACACTTCAAAACAAGGATGTGGTGGAACAAAATGCTTCAGAAATCATCAGAACGTACAGAAAGTGATTTGTGGTGTGAGATGTGGAAGGCATTTGGGGTTAATAGAAGATGTAGAGGTGCCCCTCGGTGAAGGAGGATCTCTGTAGGGTGGAGATGGCACCTGGCAGAGGAAGGAGGAGGAGCTGGTGGCAGCCCTGGAGAGCGAGAAGTGTGAAGCAGAGCAGAGAATCTGGCACTGATGTGGGGCGGGGGCACTGGAGTCAATCATCAGCCAAGGACTGGGGTGGATTCGCCATCTCTTGGCTTCTTCCAGGCAGGATGCCCTTCCGGAAGGCAGTGAAATATAAGTTGAAATCTCAGTAAAACTATGAGTTACGGAGGGTCATGGGAGAGAGTTCTGGCACTAAATTTATTAAGGAGTTTAAATTAGATGTAAATTGTCTTTCTGTGCCTTAAAATCTATCAAAGTTTTGGGTTGATGGGTTCCAAAAACGTTGGGGAGAAAGCCTCATTTTCTCCACTGGACTCATACAGTGTAAAAAATCATACTTTGTTTTACTGAATTGCAGGATTTCTTATCTTTCAAAACCATTTGAAATTATATGTTGCAAACCAATTTCACAAAAGCTGAAGTGGTGTTTGAGTGAGGGTAATGATTTTGTTCCATCATTAATACTGAGCTTTGTGGGTTTTTTTTTTTAATATTGTAAAATGAGGAATATCACCGGTGCGGCGAATAGAGTGTGCCCTGCCAGTGTTTACTGGAACAAACTCCCTTCACCTCATCAAACTGACAGGAAATTTCAAGCAGTCCAATTATTTTAATAACCTGCACTTGCATTTTATGGATGCTGAAATAATCCTAAAAATCGTTCCGTGCGATCCGTTTCATTCCTCCAGAAGAGAATTGTGGTGGTAATCCAGTTAACAAATTCCAGGAGTAACAAATAACGTGAGCTGTTACACAGATGCTACAGGAATGGCATAATCTAACGGCGTGCTTCATTTGAAAGTGTTATTGAAAAATGAACCTATTTGATTTTGGAAAAAGTGATTAACCTTTAAAACACAGAGTGAAATTAATAGACGGTTTTGCATCTCAAGCAAGAAAAAGCAAACACTTTGTACCCATGGTAGGATTTTCAATTTTAATCATGATTTTTTTTTTTCAGTTTATCCTGATTTTTAAACTAGTTTTACAGTGTCTTTTTTTTTTTTTCTTGAAGAAAACAAATGATACTCACAGGAGTAGTGTTTCCTAATAGTTCTAAAACAAAGAACGTAACTGTTGCTTAATGGAAATTATACGGACTCGGAAAATAGCAAGGAATAGAAAATCACTGCAGCATTTATTGACTAAAAAGTATTTTAAAGCATGATATGGGAGGAGTGCAGATAGCAAATCAGTGTATGGAAGTGCACGGTCCTGGCGGTGGATTCAGCAAAGCTACGGTATGTGCCACACTGAAGGTGAAGACGCGTTTTCTTTGTTATAACCTTGTACCTGCATTTTATAAGATCTTCTACGTTAGGGTGAAAATAGCTTTGTCAGTCACTAAAAGCTCTAAAGAATTAGTTTTATTTTTTTCTCTCCTTGGTGTCTAACCTGAGCCTGAGTGGTTCTAGATGTAATACAATATGATACATTTTACACACTTGCAAAAACATTTTATTACAAATTACATTGGATGGTACGATAGAACACGATATGGAATTTGAAGCAAGACTATATATGGATGTTAGCTTTTCCAGTTTTTAAAAAAATGTAAAAAATTAAAAATTTGCAACTTGTTAAGAAAATAGCCTGGACATGTACAGAACACGCCGTGAGAACTTTCACTTTTAGCTCTTTTATGGTTCACCAGTGACTTTTCCTCTGTCATTTGAAATGATGACGGAATACTGGTCTCTGCAGGAGCCGGTAACCGCACGTAGAAACAGTTCAGGTTTGTGTCAGAGTCCCTGCGCACAAGGACGCCTCGAACAGGTTTATGGGAAAAGCTGCTGATCCGGTGACACTAATGATTTGTCACTGATTGCCATTGAGATGCTTGATTTATTTTCTTAAAAAAAAAAAAAAAAAACACAAACCCAACCACTCGGCGTGTTAGCACAGATGAGCTCATTAACTATGAACGCTATTTTAAAATAACGCTGTCTTTTCTTATTATATCCATATTTGATATTTAATTCTGTTTAGGAAAAAAAAATATATTTTCTTGGTTGGAAACACTTGGGTTTCTCAAACCTGTAGGGTGGGCTGTTTTGTAAACAGCTTCATATTTTCAATTAAAAACGGTACAAAAGACACGAAACACTTTTTTTTTTTTTCCACATGAAACAATTGCACTTTCTTCCTGGTACACAGGATCACTGTTTTGAATCCTTCAGCCTTCCCAAAAGTATTTCAGGATGTTGTTTGCGTATGTACAAGAACTCGTAGCCCTCTTGAAGATTTACTGCAAAGGTGACTTGTTTGCATTAAAGAATGCTGAAATTAATTTTGAGGTGGACACAGACATCTTCTGCATTTCTGGTGCCGTTTCAACTTCCTTTCCTCGTTCTTTGCTTTGGTGGAAAAAAATAAGTTCTTCTCCTCAAGTTTTCTTGAAGTCATGGATTTGATTCTGAGCTAAGAGGAAAAATAGTCTAATTCAAATTTTTTAGTATGTGCAAACTCTTCTCCTAATGATGACATTTCTTCTACCTAAAGACTGAAGAATCTGTATCTTACTGATGCTGCAGAGTACGCAATTTCAAAACCAATTCTTAGTAAATCAGTTTGTCACATGACGCTGTAGGACTCGAATATCTTAAATCCGTAAAAAAAAAAAAGACAAGATTTCAACTCCGTGGCCACTTCTAGCATGAGAAATTTTTCTTCCAGTGGTCATTCTAGATGCAAGTTTAATGACAGTAGCAAATACTTCAAGGAAAAAGTTGCAGTTTATAATTTAGAGGAAAATTTTAAGTGTCATGTGAAAAAAAAAAAATAAAAGGGGCGGAATTGATTCACATCTCTTCCCTAAGTGTGTTGGTTAGCTCGTACAATTAAAAGCTTAAGATAGAATTTATATGTTGGGAAACCTATCCGAACAGCTTAGTAAATAAGGAGCATTTAAAATCACTGCTCCTTCCAAACAGGTTTCAAAGCATAATGCGTACTATAAATTTTCTGCTGCCTTCTGCAATCGTGTAGAGGTTTTCCAAAGACTGCGTTACAAAAAGGTATTAAATTACGGCAAACGCCAACAATCTGTAGAGCTGATGATTGTTCTGTTTGTGGAATTTTTTTTTTTTCCTGTGCCAGAATGTGTCATTTAGACCTTTTGGGTACCAAAAGAATAAAAGTGAGATCTAAGACATAGGATTGTCCGGTAGCCGTGACCCTGTCAGCATGGTGTGGTTAAAGGCTGGTCCTGACTTTGGGAGGTTTCTAGCCGCTCACCCGTTTGGAGATGAGCCGCAAACTTGTTTCATCTGGAGATGAGGACATAGCTAAATTAGAAAGGATGGTGCAGTGTTGAAATGTGAGAGCTTGGTTGAAGTCTACATCACATGAAGGCAAATATACATATAGTCACATCCTCGAGATTATTCTTGGTCTTGGACCACGTGAAAAATTGTGCTTTGTCCAGGATATATGTGCTGAAAACCGCACTCCCCGATCAACATGGATTTGTAAAACTGAAGACCATTGCAAACATAAGGCTTGCTTGCCTTTTTTTTTTCCCCCCTTGTTGTTTAAAGACAACAAACTGAACCCCCAAAAGGCTTTAAAACAACAGTGATACTGAGCTGTGTACAGGATGACAGCCTACGATTTAACAGGTTAGAATGTGAAGCTTTCAGATCTGGGTCGGGGGGGGGGAATAGTTTTACTTTCCATCTTTGTACAAATCTCAACTCAGGTTTTACATCCCACATTGGTGAACTGCAAATAAAGGTTGGCAAGGGATTATCTAACGCCTTGCTTCTGGACATGAGTCTATACGTACAAAGGCCTTTTTGGTACATAGGGTGAGAACTGAACGCTGCCAGAACGGTCAGAATTACATTGGCCGGTAACGCGGATCAGTCTACCAAGATCCCGTTATAGATGATTGATAGAACTCCAAATATTTTTTTCAAAGAAGGCCTTGAACTCCCCATGTAATGGACTTGGGTTAAAGGAACCAGAGTTTCCATCTTCCATGCTTTTTTGATTCAGTTTTGGATTTTTGCTTGGGAGTGGAGGAGTAGCTCTCCTGAGAATAAGGCAAAGGTGCAACCTGAGTTTCCTCAATAGGATGAAGTTTTCTCAAAACTGGCTGTAGTTTATCTTCTTGCTGTTTAAAATCCAGTTCCACGCTAAAAACAGGAAAAAAAAAAAGCAACTGGTTACTAATGATAAAAATGATGGATAGAGAGATTTCAATGAGGCCAATGTCTGACACCAACACAAGTGCTTAATTGATGAAATTCAAATAACTGCTGGGACAGAACCATCTCATGATGTAGATGTTAATTAGCTGATCAGATCTGTAGGTAAAAAGGAAAGAACCTGTTTTAGTAGTAGCTAGTGTGTACTTACTTGTTAAAATTTAATAGAAATAAGGGAAACACTCCTATAAATGCAAGCTTGCATTAAAAAAAATATATATATTGAAGCTCTAAAATCTACCTCCTGAATTCTAAACGCTGTCGGCTACAAAATCCTGCCAGAAATTAAGAAACATCCCAAAGATGAAATCACAACCCTTATTTCAACAGTGAGCTACGGATTGTTTCAAGTTGACCTTAGGAAACAACGGAACCACGTTACAACCTTCAGTAAAAGGTTAATTCTGTCTGATGCTTGGAACTGAACCTGGGCCGCTTACAAATACCCTGAGACTTCACGGTTTGTATTCGTACATTTGTTCTGCACCAAGTCTTTCCATCCTGCCTTCTGCGTTACCTTGCAACATGGTACCTGGGTATCAGAGGATGAACTTAGAGTGAGATTAAGGGAATTTAGACACTGGGGTTGATTTATTTCTTCCCTACCTTACCTGAAGTCATTTCAGAGGAAATTCTCCAGGTAAACTGGAATAACAGAAGTTGTGGGAAATTCTGGTGGACTCCAGGGCTGCAGCCTTTGCTAACTGAGCACATAACACCAGCTAATACGATTCAGGTGGATTTTATTTTCCTCTTAAGGTGCAGGAGAGGGAATCAAAGATGAGAAGTTTGGGATATTTTTGTGCTTTGGGTTTTTGAAGAGCTGAAGTGTCTGCCTGTCAGGACTTCTGGTGAAGCCCTAGGAAGGGCTGCTGGAAAGGTGTAAGGGCTTTTTTTTTGTGTTCTGAGCCTAGTTTTGTGCCTGGTTTAACTGTTAAAACACATTTTGAGCGAAAGTGTTGGCATTTCAGTCATTTGGATAAACTTTCTAATAGAGGAGGAGAGAAAAAGCAGAAGCATTTCAGCCCTGGCATTGGCAGAGTTCATTTTTACTTCTTTCAAAATGTTGTTCTTGCAGGGCAACTCTCTTAAGAGCTACTTGGAATTGATATGAAAGATAATTTTTTTTCTCCAAAAAATCCTTGCTGAACAGAATAACCTTTTTCATCATCAATTTCTGTTAAAGATGAACCTCAAGAGAAGAACTGTCTTAGTTCTAGTCCGTATGACAAAACCCACATTATTATCATTATTTTCTACCGCATAAAACCCTTTGCAGCTCGGTTCAGGCTGTCTTTCAAAATGAAATATTTTGCTTCTGAAGAATATAGAGAGGATGAATGCAAATGTTATTATTTCAGCATTTCTAACTGTAAATTTTGCAGAATTGATTGTTGTTTATCAAGATCGATTTACCTTGCTCTGTAGATTTTTTTTAATATAACTGTTCCTTTCAGGCAAACGATTTGTTTGCTTGCGATCTTAAGTTTTAGCGTATACCTGTTTGTGCTGCAGTAATAAAATCAACCCCTTATTCTGTAATTTTCCAGCTACCTTTCTAAATTAGCTGAATTTATTTTTGATTTTTAACTTTAAATTCAGCAAGTGCTACATATTTGTACGACTTCTTTAGATTTTGGTTATAGAGCTGCAGATGGTTCCAATTCTTGCATTCCTGAGCTTGATGTTGTCACCTGTCACAGCTCTGACAATCTTGTTTTGCTTGGTGCTATTTTTGTGCCCCAAGTATCTATAGCTTTCCTCTCCAAATGACCTTGTCTTGAAACGATCTCTGCGCTGCGTGGCTCTTTTCACTTTCAAACTTGGGGTTTTTTTCTCTTTTTAAGCCTCCCCATGATAACTCCATGACCTTAATTAGCGAGGACTATGAGTTCTTCTAGCATTTTGCACGATGGAGTTGATAATTATTGGCTTCAGAAGCATTTTTCCTTAAATGAAAAATAACATTTTTTCGAGAGACTGACAATATATATAAAATATTCTGGTTTTCTGTGTTTTCTCCCCAAAGCAACTACATACTCAGGTTTCCAACAGAAACTTTACGTTTTTACGGCAGTTGGCTGTGTATCGGTGTTTTCATAGATGTCATTCCCGTGAAAATTTGGCCAAATAAAATCAAAGCACAGACCTTTGAGAATTTTATTTTGATGTGCTCATTAAACACAGGCGAGGACGTTGTAATTTACATCTCTGAAATTCCTTCAGAGTGAGATGGGTCTGGTCCAGGACTGAGCAAAAATCTCTTGGCAGTTGCAGCTCTGAGTTACTTCAGTCTGTGCTTGACTGAGCCCCAGAGCTGAGGACCCTGACCCTGCTTTTGCTGTCATCTCAGTTTCTGCGAGGGACTGATACCCATGCAAAGGGAACTCAGGTTTTAATTTTTTTTAATTTATTTTTTCCTTCATTTCCCATTTCTTGGATTTGCCCCTAGGAAGTACCATTGGCTTGCGATGGAAGTTGGGTTTATGGCGAACGAAGCAAAGTGTTGCAAAAAGCTGGAGGGTAACAGCAGGGAAGCTGAATGCAGCCTCGAAAACTATTTTTACACACGACTGTTAATTTTGGAATTGAAGGCAGCGGAAACCTCTGGGGGGTTTCTCGGTTTGTTTTGCTTTGGGCTTTGTGTCCCCCAGCCTTCGCTTTTTGTATTTGTGAAATGGAGTTATTGTGTTGGGAAGACAATGAAGACTCGGATGCTGTAATAACAAGTACCTCAGGACAAACTTGGAACAAAACTATTTTCTCTGCAGAATTTGAATTGTATTCAGGAAAGAAAGAGAAACAAAATATATTGAATAGAGGCTCATCCGTGAAGGCTGGTGTGTTTGGTGCCTGCAGCCTCAGGGGAGAGGAGTGAAGAACAACAGGATGGTTTGGGTGGGAAGGGACCTTAAAGCCCATCCAGTCCCACCCCCTGCACCCCCTGCCATGGGCCTGGACACCTCCCACCAGCCCAGGTTGCCCAAAGCCTCATCCAGCCTGGCCTTGAACCCCTCCAGGGATGGGGCATCCACAGCTGCTCTGGGCAACCTGGGCCAGAGCTGCCTGACTCTCTCCTGGAGCACTGCTGGAGCAGAAGCATGGATCCATGCAGGGCTGCAGGGTTCTCTCCTGGAGCACTGCTGGAGCAGAAGCACGGATCCATGCAGGGCTGCAGGGTTCGTTTAGCCTCCAGCCATTCTTGAAGGCCTGGAGAACATCTCAGAGGTGCCCCATGTTGTAAATCCTAGCGCTGTGGATGAGGGAGTGGTGTGGTGGATTTTCTGGTTTTGGCTTCATGGTTTTTTTAAATGATTTTGAGAATATATGTTAATGATTTTATTTTTTGCATGCTGGCAGTAGAGTGAACTTTTTCTAATTTTGTTGCTGTATAAGGGATTGAAAACAGAGTTGGAGGAGTCATAACCATTTGGTTTTAAGCATATGGACTGTGGGAAGGTATCTAGCAACGAGCTCAGAAACATGGACGGGTTTTGTTCTTTTCTAACACAGTCACATGTTCTTAACATGAATCATTTTAAGACTGTTAGATGCTAGTAAATGGATATGTTGGTTGCTTGTGAAATCACCCAAATAGAATAATTCAGGTTCAGTACTAGGTTGCTGAGAGTTGTCTCTTGAAACCTCCAAGGATGGAGCCTGTACAGGCTCTGGGCAGCCTGTCCCTCTGCTTTCTGCCTCGAGGAAAAACCTTTCTTCTACTCAACCTGAGCTCTTCTCATTTCAGTTGACAACCCTTCTGTTTATCTTTTTATTATCTCCTTTGTCATGTTAAGGCCCAAGTCCTGCAGGGTTTGTAGAGCTGCTTAACTCTTTGCGTTTAAGTAGGCTGGGTGAAGCAGGAATTAAAGAACATCATCCTGTCTCCTTCTGGGTCAGGTTAATTGGATGACATGGCATTAGTCCAATGCACATCTTGGAGGAAGGGGATCCAGATAAGCACTAATCACTCGAAAATTAGCTTAATACACTTTCAAAGCAATCTGTTCAGTTTCTAATTTTCAACCTGAAAATCACAAATACCTAGATCCAGAGCATTGTCAGCGTTAGCAAGCCATTAAGATCCATTTTTACTACTAAGCATCTTACAGTCTAGAGATGAGAAAGAATGTAAGTTAATTAATGTGGGTAGGCAATAAAAAGCTGATGAAAATTGCTATTCTCATCATGATTTTTCTATACTGATGCTGTCTTAGGGATTTATGTCCACTTGTCTTATTTCCACTATTACCACATTTATTAATTTTAGTAATTATCCCTCTATCTAACCTTTCCAAGTGAACTACTTCCATGCGGGCTCTGTGCTACCTAGTTAACTACCGTCACCATGATTTTAACCTGTTTCATTTGCCACTGTTGTATTGAGAGTTACATTTCATAGGTTCTGATAATATATTTTCTGTTGAATTGCTGCATTACACCTCAGCATAGCTTCAGTATCAAAACTGAATACTGACAACCAGCAGAATTCCAAATGTCAAAGCCAAATGAATGGTCGATACAGTTTTGAGTAATTTTTCCCCCAAAGAACTACAATCCTGTAGAGTTGATTTGTTTGTTCCTCCTGTGCAGAAATTGGCCAGTGATTTATCTAGGAAAAAGTTTACTTCCAGAAGCTAAAGTAGCCTTGTAAAAGCCATGGAGGGCTTCTGACCTTTTTGACCAAAGGGAAGTCTAGCACGAATTCTTCAAGATGCTCCTTCATGGAAATAATTCATGATAAATGTACAAAATATTAAACAGACAACTCATTTTCTCATCTAGATTTCTGTTCAAGGATTAAAATCCACACGGGATAGTAATTTAAACAGGAGTGGAAAGGGCAGTTCCACTAAAAGATAATTACAGAATAAAACAGGCTGTGAAGATTTTAGTCCACGTGGGCTTTGGGTGTTTTAGAATTGGTACAGTTCCTGCATATCAATGCAATTTCTTCTTAATAGCAAGATTTTGCTCGATTTCAGTATTTAGGTTGACTTTGTCCTGAAAATGTACCCTAATAAAATTTTTCTATCTTTAAAGATTTCACCGGCGAACCTATATTAGTTTGTAAAAGATAGGTGTAAAAGTTTGTTTGCCTTGTGTTTGTAAAGTTGTCTTTTAGCTTGAAGATGATTTTGAAACTCTTTTGTGACCTTGGAGTACGAGATACTGATGCTAATGGAACAGATTTAATATTTGACACAGATAAGCAACCATTTCGTCAAATGTTAATTTTTACCTACTTAATCACATTTTTTGAAGGCTGGTGAAGTAACAGCACAAGCCTTTCCCCCTCGAAAGCGAGCAGCTAAATGGGTTTTTAACTGGGAGTGGAAGCAGTGGATTGATGGGTGCTGCGGTGGGGGGATGCCGTTAATGTGGCTCCTCTCCTGCTATGGAAGAAGGCACCAGTGATTCCTGTGGCTGGAGTTCCTGGCAAGTTCTTGAATGTATTTCTCATTGCAGAAATAAGTAGAACTGAGGGAAGTGGGGAATCCAATTTAAATGTGCTTATTTTCCTCTTGATTGCTAAAGCAGTTCAAGTTTTTGGTGCCTTTTTTAATAGTGTATTTGATCAGTTTCCTATTTAAAAAAAAAAAAAGTTTTCCTTTTTTCTTTAATACTAAGAAGAATGTATGCTTTTCAATATGAAACCAAAATAATCTAAAAATAGATTTGGAATCTTAGGAAAAAAAAAAGCAAATTTCATATGAAAAATAACTTGTTTTCTCAAAAACCTATTCTTAGAATGTTTACTACCTATATCAGTATTTTTTATATTAAAAAGCTGCTAAAAACCCCTTGAAGTACAACAGTGGGCTACAGCCAGCAGTTCTGGCTTCTCATCTGTGCTAATCATTCCTCTAAGATGCTGTTTCACTGCAGTTCGAAAATAAAGGATTGAATATTTTTTAATATTTTAAAAAATATTTTTTTTATTTTACTGTGTTCAGAATTGAATAATATTTTTTTAAAATGTATGTCAATTATGGAAAAGCTAAGGAATGGTTTAATCTGAGTACTTTGCACTGTTTTCTGGTTTTAGACTTCTTGCCTGCAGCATATATTCTCCTAATCTGTCAAAAAGCTGAGCTGATTTTTGCTAAAACATCTATTGGAAATGTTTTAGGCAAACGCCCAGCATCAATAGCTTCAGCCCAACTGGCTCTTCTGGTGGCAAATGCTGCAGAGCTAGACCTGTGGGTAGGGGAACACTTGAAATCGCTGTTTTTTGGACTCATTTCATTTGCAGTGAGTGTAAGAGGTAGAAATTGGAAGGTTCCTTAACTTCAAATCTGCTGGCTAGAAATCGACATATTAAAAAATTTCCAATTGGATTTTTTTTAGCTAGTGAAACAAAAAGAGTTCCCCTGATAGAAATGTGCGATGTTGTACCTTCCTAGGCTGCTCTGAGCAAGAAATTGCACAGGGGTGAGCTCAGAAGAAGGGAGGGACAGAAGGCTCTGGTTATTTATGTGCTTCTAAACATTGCTCTAAAGGATGGATAAATTAATTGGTCCCTTCCTCTGCATGGAACAGCATTGTTCCCTTTTCTGGTTAGCTGGTAAGTAGGAAAGATGAAGTTTTCCATCCTTCTTTCCTTCACTTCTAGGTAGCTGGGAGGTAATGTATAAATAGCTCCAGGTCTTCTGCCTAAATCAGAGACTGAGTAGAGAATGAAGGGGTGAAGGGGGAAATCCTGTGCTTTTCAGACCTAGCCAACATTTGTACCTTCATTTTAGTTTGTGTCTTCACTGTAATTAAGTCATCTTTATACATTTTCATCTATATTGCCTAATTTCCTGAAATACTCTTAATTCTGAGATGCATTTGTTTTCGTCTTGCCTGTGATGCATGGAAACACTCGGTTGGGTTTTTTTGAGACTAATGGAGGAGGACAGTTAAGTTGCCAGTATGAAACACATCATCAGACTCACGATGGCTTCATGCCATGCCCAGTGCCTCTGTTACTCCTTCACTATAATACAGGACATGCCAAAATGGGTCTCAGCTGATGAATTTTGGGAGGGGAACCTCTGCTTTAGAGCTGTATCCTTCCACCTTTTGCACCTGAGCTGTTACCCAAAAATTAAGGCTAAGAATTGATCTTGCATTAGGGAATAAAACGTTATTTTCACTTAGCAGAAAGTGGGAATATTGGTGTTTTTTAACCTACCTATAGATAATACACGCACTGTTCCTGCACGTGTCGCAGTTAGCCGTGTCTTGACCAGTCCGATAGGAAAGCCTACAAAGACAAGAACATGAAGTCATTAAAAAGTAATTTAACATGGTTTTGCCTTCTATGATTCTTTTAATAGAAACCAAAACTTCAGGAAATTTTTTTTTAACTTTATTATTGAATGCAAAAATCTAGCCATTAGGAAAACAGGACCAAAAATAGCGTATTCAGCTTCACTGAACAATGGGAAGATGAAGTTATTTTGGAAAATGAGTCCTTAATGACTGCAAGGAGAAAATAAAAGATTTATTGCCATTATGCTTTTGTAAATTAAAAGGGGAAACAACAAGGAAAGCAAGTTATCTCATCCTTTTTTTTTTACCTAAAGCTGCTGTGTACATTTTTATACATAGAAATGTTATTGACTACCTATGAAAACGAATGTTCTACTTGTATTTAAGTTTAAAATTGAAATTCCTAAGACAACATGTATGTAGTTATACTTTTTTCTTTTTCAAAATCACAAACTTGGAATCTTTTCAAGTTATTTTCAGTTTGTGTAAAATACAGATAGTATCTGCAGAGTTTCTTCATAGTTGTTTTTAAAAGAAATGGGGAAATAACTCATCTGTGGAAATTTGAAGATGTAGAAAATAGATTTGGTCAGGATTACTTAAGGGAAATGCTTCGGAAGTCAGGTTCTACCCTGAAGCATGGCACCTTCCTTACCCAAACAGTTCCACTAAGTGACCTGAAATAGTTCAGTGTTGGCTTTGCTTCGCAGGGGCATCTCTGCTCCTTCCCTGCCCTCAGCTGCCCTTGCTGTGGGCACAGAGCTCCTTCTTCTCTGCTTCCCTGACAACGTAACAATAAGGAAAAATCCAGCATTTAAAGAAATGTTGAGCTCGTTTTGGCGACGAAATATCAAAGCTGTAAAATATAAAAGTATTAATGGGGCTATTATGTAATTAATATTAAGTCAGTGGCCTCGGAAATCGTTTTTATTCAGAGGAAAATACTCCAATCACCTAGATTGCTAAATATTAACACAACGGTGAAACCAGACGGGCAAAAGAATTTCTACAAAGCAGGATTTCTATATTATGTACTATTCCTTATAGGGGAAAAACAACCAACCCAGTACTGGTTTATATTGGATTACACGTACTTTCTATGCTCTCTAAAAGCAAAGTAGTATTTGTTTTTCAATACCTCTTCTAAAATCTTTCGGAAGTTGACATTCAATTTGTTACCACACTATTAAACCTGGACTTGCAAAATGGTTTTTTTTCCAAGCTATTGATGAAATACTAAAAACTCTTACTAAAGATACAACATTTAAAGTTCACAGATCAGTTGATGAAAGCCTTTCTTTACCGGGGATGTGAAGGGTAGTTAATAACCAGCTTCAGAGGAATGCAGCACAGTTGTCTGAGTGCCTCTCTATAGCTAAAGACATAAACACGCTGTGGTGGGTGCTAGGTTGGTTTTATTTTTTTTTTCTCATCAGTTTCCAGTTGGGACATTTTACCCATTAATACACCATTAATTCACTGGCTTGGAGACGAACAACCCCCTCCTCTCCTGTTCCTGCACAGTGCTGCAGGGTTTCTGCTGTTGGTGTTTGGCCCACCTCTCTGCTGATTAAGAAATAATTAATAATAAGGGGTTTTTAATAAGTTTTTCCAAGTCCGGTGTTTATGGCGAACTGTAGTATCCAGGTTATTTATCCTGCTGTTATCCTGGATTGCTGTGAGATGAACCCCGTGACAAAGTGACAGTGACATTTTATTTGTGGAGTTCCTTAGGAAAATGGTTGGTTGTATTTTAGGGACGTGCCGGGTGCTTTGGGGGATTTGCTCTAAAAGAGCCAAGTTTCTGCCTGCGGTTGTAAAAACAAGGTGGCGAGGTCATCTCTTTACAGGGAACCTTGACAAGTCTTCATTTTTATTTTTTTCCTCTAATTGGGGTGTTTGAGAACCATGGCTTTTACTGGGAAAAGATGAGAATTTTTTGTTTGAAAGCAGTGGGAGGATGAAGAGTATTCCTGTGTGTGCTGAAAACCATGGGTGGAGCAGAACAGGGATCAATCGCAGCCCCCAGGATAAATCTGCAGTGGTGGTGTCCCCCAGCGATAGCCCACTCAGTCTGGCACAGGACTGGGAAACATTTCAGCGAGAACTCATATGGGATGAGATGACAAATAAACATACTCCACTGTGTGGATGTGCTTGTTCAGACATAAACTGTAGTCCTGCTTCCATAACCAGCAGTGCTTTGGATACCTTATTAAAAATAAAGTACCGAATAAACTTGAGGTTAATAAAACTGTCTTCCTCCAAATTGAGTTTTCAGTATTTTATTTAAATTAGATTCTAAAGCGTATGATGATCTTTAAATGCACAGTAACTCCAGACTTTCAAATACTTAAAAACGTATTTCCTAGTTAATGGTATAAAGCGGAGTCGTTAAGCTGATGAAAATGGTCCTTTGATATAAGTATTTAAAAATTATAAGATTTTTGAATGATCAGTAGGAAATCCTGATTTCTCAACTGACATATTCAGCACCGCTTAGTTTTAGTATCATTGGCATTCACAAACTCAACTGTTTATGGCGATGCTTTTTTTTTTCTAGTCAGATGTAATCTATGATGAACTTTTCTTAAAGCATCGTTTTCCTTCTTGAATATTTTTATATTCATCTACTTCATGCCAGCAAAGGTTTTCCTATTGGCAGAGCGTTTCTGTGTCCATCTTGGGCAGCGAGGTTGATTTGCAGTGCAGGCGTACTGAAAACCTGAGCTTGCCATCAGCGTTCGCTGCTAGAAACTGTGTGCACAGAGTCTCAGTATCGGGTTCGGCAGAGTTCTGGGTGATGACTCTTTCCTTGTGAGATGAGTGTTTTGGATAAGCTAGTTTTTTCTTTCCCCTTAAAAATAATTTTAAGGGTATTCCCATGTAGAAGAGCTCAAACCAATAACTTTTTTCTTCATTGATGAACTAGTTGGGGTTTTTTTTTTGTCTGTAAGAGTAAATGTGGTAAAATGTGAAGTTTTTCACAAACCAAAGATTCTTACAGGAAATTTGTTTGCAGAGAAATGAAAATTCATTTGGGTTTGTTTGAGATCCAATGTGGAGTATTTCACTTTGTACTGAGTGAGATGCCTGGGAGCCAGGAGTTTCCCCCCAAGCTACGACTCCCCTGGGCAATAAACCAATCCCAGCATTAAGCCTTACAGCTCACTTTACTCACCTTAACATCTTGATTTTGGGAATGCCTCATTGATTGAAGTATAAGAAGTGTTACAACTTAAAACTTGCTTCAGTCTCTCCCTTTTTTTTCAGCCATTCCTCAAGAATGCCTAATGGCATTTGGAATAACACTAACATTTGGAATTTGCAAACAAGTCCATTTTGCCTTTATTGCTGGAAAAACGACAATCGTGCAACTCCCCATTTTTTCATCAATGATCACAGTAAGAAAGATGTCCTGCTTTCTGTTTTGAAAAATACTTACCTTGAGGATGCTCAAGGAGATCCTTTGGTTTAATAAAGTTGCTTTCTGGATAGCTAGCTAGAACCTGTACTACTTGATGAATTTTCTTTAAAAAACAGAAAATAGTCTTGAGTCAACTGTGGGGTGGGGTTTTGTTGTTGTTTTTGTTAGGATTCAGCATCTAACGTGTTTTGATGTACGCTAACAAGAAGTCATTTCTCCAGTAGCTTCATTCTTTGATACCTTACATCTTGTATTTCGTTTTCATACGGCTGCACGCAGATGGGCATGGTTAATCTCGTGTATTTCTGCTGTGCTGTAGGGTCAGGTTCTGGAGAAAGGATGGATATAGGTGAGTTGGATTTGGTATGTCTGCACCTAATTGCCTTTGTCACCTTGGGAAGGATGTCTCATCGCCATACTCACTTTATCCCATATGCTTGCTATCTACATTGCAGGTTATTTTCTGGAGGCTTTCATTTTATTGCATTTCTTTTAGCATTCTTGGCACAACCTGAGCTTAACCTCAATTAACACTTCCGAGGATTAAAATATTATAATGAAGAGCAACCATTTTGCTGACATGGACTGGCGGTAACTGGTAATACACTGCAATTTTCAGAGCAGCCTAAGGGAATTACACTTTCTAAATCCCTGTGAAATGCAGAATTTGTGGACCTGCTTGAGGCTTTTTTTTGAAAATACCAACTGTAACATCAGAATCTTTGTGTTTGGGTAGTTTTTTGCTTGTACAAATTAGAGACCCTATTGAGCTGAGAGAGGTCTGCAAATGCTGATTTTTTTCCTATTGTTCAGTAGGTAGCTAGTGAAGGGGCACTAATTCAAGTATCCTGGGTGTCTATTAAAAACAAAGCAAAAAAAATAAAATCTTACAAAGCAATTTGAAAGGACAGATCTGTTCCATGTCTTCCCTTGTCTGCTGGGATGTAGGGAATACTTGATATTAATTGAGTGACTTAATGGCGTGATTTTACAGAAGTGGCAGTGCTTCAGAGTGTGTTTATGCTCTGATGGGTCGGCTCTTTAGATGATATCGATGTTCATCACGCTTTTGATGTATTACCACCACCAAGAAGGATAAACAGACTTCAAGAATTTTCCTTGTTGTTGATGTTTTTATTAAAATACAGTGAAACAAATCATCTTAAGAAGGCAGTGGGCCTTTGAAGTGGTTTTGAAGTGACGGTTCTGGCCGCGCTGAATAGCAGAGGAAGTGAAGTCCATGATTCTCCTCAAGTCTTTGTATAAATGGGTATTATATTTCCACGCATACAGAATAATAGTTTAAAAATAAATAGCCTGGTGGAGGACTTCCCAGAACCTTTGTTTCCTAGTGTGGAGTATTACAGAGCTACTATTGCTAGTAACTATGCTGCAAGAGAAAATTATACGTACTTTCTATTAACCTTCTTTGCCTTTTGGCAGAAAAAGATTAATTCACTATGTCATGTGTGTTTTAGTTGTCCTTATGACTTGAATAAGTCATGTTTTAGCAATGTAAACTGCAGGAAAATCACTCGTAGATGTTTTGCAGGTCAAAATAAATCCTGCTTAGCCACATAGGATTTATTTATTTTAGCCTCGTAGAAACATATTTCTATCAGCAAAATCATGTTTCTGTTGGATTAGTATCTGCTTCTGGTTCCCTAAAGAACTTTTATTCTGCTGTCAAACCAGCAGGTATGTACAGGTATAAAATACCTTGGGTTAGCCTTCGGCTCCTATAAGGGTGATCTGGAAAACCACTCGCCCAGTAGACCAGTAGAAAAATGGTTTTAGCCTTACTGCTGCTGTGTTTTCACTGCCTTCATAATTAACCAATTAGCAGTTTTCATTTATAGATGACAGTGGTACACCCTGATAAAAATCAAGAATAGTGTGCTTTGAGCAACTGTCTTGAGGGGTTTTTGTTTGATGTCTACGGCTGGATGCAAACGCTGATTTGTTTCATGCTTTTCAGAGGTATGCTGATTTTTGGTGGGGGTTTTTTCCCTTTTTTTTTTTCTCTCCTTGTCTTTCACCTATAGATTTTTCTTTTTTTTTCCTTGGAGTTTGTTGGCATTGCTTGTTTGGTTCCCCAGTACAAGCCCTGGGAGCATCCTTGGCATGTCTCCCAGTAAACATTCCTTGTGTTTGAGAGGATCTGTCCCACCCTTTGTGACAAGGTATGGGTTAGCTCCACCAGCAGTGTCGAAGCCCGTGGACCATTCAGGGCAGCTAGGGAGAGAGGTGCTCTGGGTCAGATTAAATTTATTTGTAATAGATTGGTCGTGTTACCTGTAGGAGCCAGCCATTGTTACTGCTCTGTACCTCTCTGCAGAGACCCAAGAAGGGCTGTGGAGCTGTCTGGCACCTCTAACAGATCCACCCAGCTGGAAACTGTTGCTTGGTGAAGTCATGTGGACCCAAAGGCAGGATTTGCCTTCATGGTTGTTCTCTCCATTACTCGTCTGGAGTTACCAGCACAGCTTTTCTGGGAACCATCAACATATTCAGCAGCTTCAGTGAACCTCAGTGCTTGTGCACTGGAGCACACGTGCAGAAATGTGATGGTACGGAGCTCCAGTACGAGCCAGTTTGCTTCTGGGCTATGCTGGGAGCTGGGGAGTAGTCGCCGAGAGCTGCAACACCAGCTACGTGCCCTTGATCTGAATGTCACAGCGGCTTTGGGTACTTGGATGCGACATTATTCTTTCCTTCTTGGCTTAGATCCCTGATGGTCAGCATCAGTGAGGTGGTTTTCTTGAAGTAATTACTATGTGATGATTAAGTAAACCTTAATGAATACAGTTCAGGGAGCGTGGGAGGCAGCCCACGGGCTGGGCTGATGCGTGGTGGCACAGTTAGAGGGACGGAGGATCAGTCGGTACTGCGCAGCGAGTATGGCCAAGGCAGCCTCTGGCTGTCATCAAAACAGTGGGGAGGACCCTTGTCATGCTGGTTACAAGTATGTTTTAACGTGCACAGGAAAAAAAAAAAAGGGCAGAAGAAACACTGCATGAATTCACTAACTCATTTTTGAAAGGTTATTTTAACTGATGGCAGAGGATGAAAGCAGAAATCCTCTGATGCTCTAAAATAATATCAGAATCCTTTTTCTACTTTTTTTCCCCCTATGTCTTATTATTACAGGGCTGATATTATTCATTTGCTTTCTGAAAATACTTTGAAATATACAGAAGCGCAATGGTGAGATTTTTTCAGACTGTTTCCAAGACAGTAGTTTGTTGTCTTTTACTGAATCCTGACAGTTGGAAGCAGATGACTAATTTTCTTTTTGAGGTATTTGCACTGTGGGCGTATGGCATGACTCCCAAGACAGCAATTCAAGTGCTTTCACCCTGTAAATACATTTTATATTATGCTCAGGTTAGTCAGGGAGTGAAGGGATTTTTTTTTTTAAAAAAATACATATTTTAATAGGACTGTCTAGTGATTTAAAAAAACCCACTGAGAACGGAGAGAATTAAAATGTATTTCAAGTGAAATCACAAAATCTTACAGGAATTAGGTGCATACGAGGTCTAGCGTCTCTCTTGAATATTTGTGCCTCTGTTGTCTCATCAGAAAAATCAGGAGGATAATTAAAATGTCAACTCTTTGTATTAACAATAACTCAGGGAATTTGTTTGCTCTAGCTGGGTAGCGGCTGTATCGCTGGTGTATAATTCTTAGGCCAAACACTTCCAGCGGGTTATCAGGGAGTGTGCTCCAGTAGTTACACTAAGATGAGGGCTGTCTCTTTACCCCTTGCACTCAAAATCTCTCTGCTGTGACTTGCTCCCGACCTCAGAGCATCGTTACTCAGATGCCCTGAGACTTTTTAACCCACAGCTCATCATCAGGTCTGCCGCACCCGTCTTTTTACTGCAGCTTCAGAGCGGTTGATGTTCCTCTTCTGAGTTCCCATTGCTCTCCTACCCCCCCAAATCCAGCTAATTTAAAAATTAATTTATTCCACATGTCATTTTTGGGACTAGCTGGGACAATGCGTTCAGTGGTGTAGCCATCAGGCAAAAATCCCTGCCTGCAGCTCGTGCCCTCGCACCTCCCTGTTGCTCCTACCCTGAGCTGAATTCTTCCTTGGCTATGGAGTGATTATTCGGCTAACAGCCCTTCGTCAGCCCCGGCACAGAGATTCAGAACTGCAGTTTTAATGCAAATGAAATCCTCTCAACCGATCAGACCAAAGGGTATTTCATCGGTATGAACTAATGGTGTGTTTACAGGTGAGTAACTCTACTAAAACACAACACCTTGGATTTTACTTGACTCAGACTTTTAAATTAAGATGACTACTAACAGGCATTGGTTCTGTAAAGGAGGGAAGATAGGAGAAATAAGAAGCCTGTGGTATTTTTTCATAATTTCAGTAATTGACATTTCTGTGCAAGCTCACATACCCTTTGTGCATTACACACGTAACCCTGAACCGGCTTACAATCGTAACTACATCAGCCATACTTCATGCAAACCAAAGAGCTTGTTTAAAATTCTAAATATCATGCAGTAGCACAAAATTGAGATTATGGAGTATGATTGCTGGCCACTGATCTTGTTGATTGTGTGCTACCTGTGAGAAGGATGGGGAATTGTATGGAGAAAAAAGAAAACAAACCAGGAAGGACTCTGGAAGTGCTGAACTCTTTTTCTGTTGCAGCTTGAATAACTCTTTGCAGGTCTCAGTACTTTCTATTTTTTCATTTCCTTAAATAATGGTAGTTTGAGATTTCACTGCAGTAGGGGAGAAGCTGTAGAGCAGCAGTTTGGCATTTGCATGAGCTTTGTACATAGACGATCAGAAGGGTCTTATCCCTGGGAAGTTTTTCCTGAGCTTGTAAGGATAACAAGAAGTAAACCTCTCTCTTTGCATTTACCAAGGAAATGACCTAAGTTGTGACAGGATGAACTATTCCAGAGTGTAACTTGCCTTGTTAATGTCAAAATAACATCTACAGTCCAGTCTTTCGTGCTGATGAATTATTATTAGACCAACCTCAGATTCTGCAGCATCTTCTCAGGATATTGGAATTGATAGAAAAAAATTGCAGTATACCTAATACAGTGCTGTCTGTCCTTCTCTGGTTTGTTCATGCAGCAAGTGACGTGGTGAAAAACATCCTCCATCATCATCTTATTAGTAAAAGAGGGCTGAGCACGGCGGGGCGTGTTTGGAGAGATTTCCAACCTCCCTTCAAATGGCAATTTTCCTTCTTGGTTGACCTGTGGCACAGCCGATCCTTATGCTGCTGCTCCATAAGATGCAAAAACAAACCATCGCAATAACCTCTCGCAAAAAGCTCTGAATTGTCCAGATTTCATTTAAGTATTCTATTAAACTGCTGCTTTTCTAAGTGTTTGCTTATACCGTGGAAAATTGGTTCAGTGACAGGGAAGAGTAACCTGGTGCTGACTGTGGACAGCGAATACGTGCCTGTGCCTGTGTTGGACTGCTCTGTGTATCTAAACTCGGTTAGCTATTTACCCATCCGTCTTGCAAATTCCTCTGGATTTGCAAAGCCCAAAATGAAGCCATTAGGAAGTATAAAACACTATAGACCACCTTATTTTTTTCAACATTTGAGCTAGAACAGTTCCTGCATCTGTAATTATCGAAGCCAGCAGTGATGCAGAGGTGCCACACAGGGAGGATGGACAGACGCGTGACTGTTTTCCTCCAGTTCCTTAAACGGTCCACAGATGCTTGAATCCAGCTCAACTCTTCCTTCTCTCCGACGCTTCCTTACCCTCAGTTCCCTGAATGTGTTGCACAGGAGCTTTATTAAGACTGCAATGTTTATGTCTTAATTTTGGAACCTGGGCTAGCTGGGAACCTCAACAGCTTAAAACCAAAATGCCTCTCTTCAGACAAGTCTTTTTACTTAAATTGTCCATAGTCAAAATCCATTTTTCTCCAGTCAGGATAAGAGATAAGTATGTCTTTGTGTAAGCACAAGAGCTCAAAGTAGGTGTCAATTAGAAATCTGGGGATTAATCTCTTGGTGAAGAAACAGCAATGAGGAATTTGACGCTATAAAGCTCATTTTGTCTCAGTTTTACATGACTGGATAGGTACCTGCCTCATTGCTCTGTCTCTTTGGATTCTTATATTACCAACAGTCAAAATGCAGTTATTAAAGGATTACTCTAATTGTGTAAAGTGAAAACTGGTAATTCAGTACCTAAGTAACATCCTTTTTGAAAGACTGATTTAGCAGAAACCCTCTCCTTGCAGGTATGTAATTTGGACAGCTCGGTGACAGTTGGAAAAGCTTCCCTTACGATCTGCGGTAATTCATATGGATATATTTAGTGAGAACATAATCTACTCACACTCTTTTAAGACTTCTCCAGATTTGAATTGTGGAAGTTTGCTTTTATTGGCCTTTGTGTCACTGCAGCCGATCCGACAGAAAAGTCTTGGACCTTTAATTGCTGAACCCTGCTGAAACAGGGAGGTGTGGTGCTGAATGATATTTCAACTTGTTTTTAAAGTCTATTGACTAGCAGCTAGATAGAAATCAAATTATTTTTCTGAATAGTTCAAATACATTTTCTTTGAATTGTGCCCGTATAGGATATGCAGATAAATATCTGGAATAAATTAGCAAAATAAGTTATATGAATGAAAAATCCTATCTGAAATAGAAATCTCATCGAAGATCTGTGAAATACTGTGCTATGAAAGACTCACATTACCTGCCCTTGAAGGTCTAACCCCAGAGTGTTTCTTTTAGTGATCTAATTCAGCAAAAGTGAGATTAAACCTTGGGAGATGCTGAATCTTTTTACCTTGAATGATGCTGGATCTTTTAATGATCAGTCTTACGGGGTTACTGAGAATTTTAAATAAGAGGGCTCAAGGGTGGACTGGTGGTAGGTATTGAAAAAGTCTCCATTAGGAAATACGCCGCTTTGGCATGTAATGGAATAGTTCCAGTGACCGAGGCTGTCGAGCTGTGAGAGGTGTCACTGTATATTGCTCTGCTACATCTGCTTCATTTGTGCTAGGGGGAAATACAGAAGGGAGAAGGCTGGACCGCTGTGTCACGGCTTGGAAAAGCAAGTTACTGACAGTGAGGGCAGGTAAATGGGCTTTTATGGCATCTTAATATTTCTCCTGCTTTCAGGGAAGGGTAAGTGAGCATCTGAGTGATGATCGCCACTTGGGAAATGAGCACAGGGCAAGGGGAGAGGGCCTGTCACGGGTCTGTGTGCAAAGAATTTGTCTTAAAAGTGTTTTAGTAACTGAATGGAAAAGCGTAAATGATCATGGAGTGCATTTGCTTGAACATGGCTCAAGGTTTAGTGTGACACATACATCTTTTGAGCAGTGACAAAGCCTGACAGTTCAGCTATTAATAATTACAATTACCTGTACACTTACAAAAAGAGAGGGAGTAGTTCTGTGAATCGCTGTAAGAAAAGGAAGAGAAGGGTGTTCTGCTACTGTTGGAACTAGAAAATAAAACCTGCTACTACAGTAGTCAAATGCTTCGCTCCAAGACAGATCTTTGTAGAAAGAGCAGAGAAAATGGTATGTATGGATTAGAATTTAAAAAACCACCCAACCATCCACTTGCCCAAGGATTACAAGATCCACAAAGCACTGATTTGTGCAAAAATTATTTCTGCTCCTTGACTAAGGAAGATGCATCCTGTCTCTGCCTTAAAAGGTGAATTGTTACAATCTCCATGGTGGTTTGGTCTGTCTGTGTTCGGGAATGATCTGTAAGTTATGCATACTCTGAAATACAACAACTGCCGTGAGGGTAAAGAGATGAGAATTCAGGAGGTGGTCTAAGGTAGAGCAGTAGTCAGAGTGAACGTGACTGCTTCAAAGGACAGGCAAAGTGGATGGATGTATGTGAAGATCAGAGAGTTGAAAATAAAGCTGGTCATCATAGTCCTGTTCCAAAGGACTGCTGCTACAGTCTCTTAAAACCTGGTGGCACTCAGTGTATGATACAATTTGTGCATCACAGATGGAATTTGTTGTATTCTTTCTGGCTTTAATATATTTCTTTGTAGCGCAGCTGTCTTCTGCTGTTAAGCTTATCTATCTGTTGCTTCCCTCCATTTCCACGTTTTCTCTTAGAAATTATTTTCTTCAACTTTTCCTTTGCCTTGTCTGTTAATTGAAAAAGCAAAACAAAACCAAAGGGGGGGGGAATCCCAAATGAAATGGTGTCATATCATTTCTGCAGCTAGCCCATTACTTCCAAAGGCTGTGCTTTCAGAAGCTGTATTCTCAAACTCTTTAAGCTTTCTTTTCTCCTTATGTGAAATAAGGAGCTCCTCGGCTTTTAAGAGTATTGGCTTGTGTGTGTAGATGAATTGAGTTAGACAGCAGAGGTTGTTACTACCTTAATTTGCTCTGTCTCCTTTGCCCGAGCTGAGTAGCTGGACTGGACTTGGAAGTAGCTTCTGGAAAGGAGAGAAGCAATCTGGGTGCTAATTGCTTTGGCTATCTGACTTTCATTTGCCATCGTACCTGAGTCAGAATGGTAAGTTTCTGCTCAGCTCTTGTGACCTTGAGGCTGACTGCTTGTGGTATTTTTAAGACAGAAGTATTTGGGTGAGGATGCTTGCTCTGCTCTGGGTGAACCTCTCATCCTCTCTTGGGTTCAAACGTCCATCCAGACGCACACAGTACTGGCTTGTTTTCTGCTTAGAAATGGTAATAAGAGACACAGCTATCCTATATTCATTGGAAAATGTGAAATGCCATTGAAATTTCATCCATGGGAACAGGTTCTTTCAAAGGAGCCTGGGACTGCTTGTTCCATGAATGTTTGTTGAGAGCGCTTGAAATTCCTGAAGCATTGTCGACTAATAAATGAATACAAATTATCTCTGAAACAGGTTCATTTCACTCTTGTCTGATGTGTAGCTTCTGGCCTGCCAGAGTCAAAATACTGTGACTTATTTTTGTATGTCAAATTGCGTACTTTGTTTATTAGAATTGCTGATTTGTTGTGTAATGAGAAGGGCTGAGATTACTGTTACTTTTCATGGTAAGGATTTAAAGGGCAGGTCATTGGTGTTCTCCAGCAGCAAAATATTTTTTATTATCTCTTCATCTTCTGTTACATATTTCAGAGGTGTGAGTTAGCCAGGTTCCGGAATTAGTGACTTACATTTTGCTTTCAATCCTGTCGGCCTTAGGAAGGCTCCATACAGAGCAGAGTTTCACTCACTTAACTGAATGCACTGTGTCGGAATATAGACAAATATGTCTGTAGTTGATAATAGATTGCTAATAGTTTACTAGAAGATAAAGCAAACACCATTCGGAGCATTTTGTGTTGTAAAGCTGCACCTTGCATCATGTAAAATTCAACATTTTTCCAACTTTGAGCTGGAAGTCTGAATTGAAGCTGTAGCTCTGTTGCTTTTATACATGCATGACTTAACACAAATCTTGTTCAAGGTCTTTTGTTGTAATTTTTTTTTTAGAAGCTTCTGCATAGTAAGATTAATTTCCATTTTGCTAAAGATTTAGTAAATAATGATGCACATAAGAAAAACATAGTTTTAATAATCTCCTTGGATCCTGGGGGGGGGGTCACAGGCTAGGGATAATGATTTCTACCCCTGTCCCCAAACATACTATATATTATTTAGATAGATTTAATGCATTAAAAATTATGTAGTGCATGATGGCAAGAGCTGTGTTTCTTGACGGCCAAAATTTTGCATTCTGTGACCAATAAATGGGGCCTGATCCCAGTTCAGAGGAAGAGAGAGGCCGTGCTGCACCCTGGAAGTCTCAGATTTGGCAGAGTGACATGAGCGCTCAGCCCCACGGGGTGTTAGAGCTGCTGTGTGTTTCTCTCCCTCCTCTGGTGGTTTTTCCCTTTTCTTTCCAGCAGAGTTGAGTACTGTATGTTGTTGCTAATTGCAGATAAGGTAGTAGTGACATTTTGAAGAGTATACATAGATGATATTCACCCAAAGGATGATACTACACTCTTCAGAGCTGCGGATACAATTTTGCTGGCACAGACTCATTTAGTGATGAATTGCAGAATAGCGGTTCAAGACCTACAGCATATTAGTGAAAATGAATCCACTGAGCACTAGTCCCGTGGCACTACAGCAGCACTTAAAGAACACTGATTTTCTTGAAGGGAGAAAAATTTGATTAAGAGATTTAGCTGTGAGTTTGTTGGGTGGTTTTTTTGGTGGTTTTTTTTTTTTTTTTTTTTACAAGGAGTGCGTTATTTGTATTTGTTTCTTGAGGTGTGTTATTGTAAGGAATTTAATATACAGCAGAAAAACCAGAAGAGTGCCATAAACACAGAACGTTGTTCTCTGGTTTAGCAGATGGAAGACTCGTATATGCTACAGTAAGCAGAGACGTAGCAGAAGTTCTAGTTAAAATTTCTTGTTATAAACTGACCTAACACCTGGTTATAAAAGGAAAAAAGATCAAGATGCTAAAATTGAGAAGATGTAGGATAGTGTACACAGTGGTGTGTGTCTGTGGCAAAAATGTTGCAGAAATTAATGCAATAATTGGAACAAATTATTATATTCAAAAGATGGGGCAACCTGTTATTGAAAGAGTTGTCTAATTTGAGGGAAATGGGGATAAAGACAGGCTTCATGTTAATAATGTGTTGGTGCTTTGCATGAGAACAGAGTGTTCTTTCAGCTCTGGAGTGTGATCAGTGCAGAACAGAAAAGTCCCGAGGATAATGCTGGACTCCTTTGGGCAATCTCCTTTAACATCACCCAGGTGCTAGAAAATCAGATGGATCTGGAATGCAAGAATTCCTAAAACAGCAGAAAACACGCGAGTATGTGTCTCCTTTTGTCCTTCCCCATCTCTACATCCTTTGTGTCTAGCTGGGAGGAGGCACATTTGGGATGTGCCTAGAGCTGAAAGCAGCTCCGAGGAGAAGCTGTTTTCTGCTCTCGGTAAGTTTTAAGGCAGCACCTTGGTATGTTCTTGTGTTTAAAACAACCTCTATGTGGAATCTCACTTTGATTTGTAGATTCCTTGCTTCCAGTTTTATAATTAACCTCAACTGCTGGTGTAACTGCCACTGGTTAAAGAATAATGAAAACAATTTAATTGTCTCTTCAACATACCACAACATGTTTGAAAATATTTTAAGATGTGTATCTCTAGGTGGCGATTTCACCACTACTGGGAAAGCTATGGGTGGGAAAATGAGGAGTGCTAATGAACAAGCTCTTTTTGGTCAAATATAATGTGGTCTTGCAGACTCTAATGCACAAATCTCTGTATAGAAGAGGCAGGAGAGATACTCAGAATGGGGGTTTATGCTAGTTCCACTATTTTAGGGCTAAGGTAGGTTACAGCTTTCTCAGGTTGACAACTTCAGAAGGATTATCTGAAGCTATGAGCAATCATGGATAGTTCGGGCCAGACCTCTTTTGTGCTACAGAAGTGGTCTGCTTATGTGAGGGCATTACAAAAAATAAGTATTTGCTGCAACTCTTGCTCTATCTTTGCAAAAAGATAAAAAATTGATAGTATGGAGGGAGCACTGGTATTTCTAGCCGGTGACTTTGTGAGTAGATGCGTGGTTCATAAACACAGGGTTCTCGATCAGATGATGAGTTATGATGAAGAAATATTTTTCTATATTTTGTGATTTGACAAGAGCATGCGACTTCTTTCTAGTTCTCTTGCGATTTCTGTAAGTTAAAGTCTTATATAATACTTTTTCTGAATAATAATAAATAAATAAATCGGTAAGTCTGTGTTGCTTTCAGCTAGATCAAGGAGCTTCCCAGTCTGAAGATTCAGGATTTGACAAGATATTCTAAAAATACTATAACCAGCTGTAAAATAAACTGAAAATGCTAAGACTGTGTTGACAACGTTGTTCAACAGCTAACATTATTTTTTAATGAAAAACATTTTGGATTTTTAGGATTAACAAGGTGTTTTCTACATTCCTAGAGACAGAGTTGAATTATCAATCTCAAGATGTACCTTTTGGACTCAAATTAAAATGTGCTGCTTCAAGTAGCAAGAGCTACTGGTTCCTCATTTTAAAATCCAGATTTCTTCTGACAAATTAGGATTTAATTACAGAAGTATTTAAAAACTCACAAAGAGTGCACACGTATTTTTGAGGTGCATTCATTGAATAAAGATTAGCAACCTAAGGGAAGTCAGTCTGAAAAATGCGCGTTAAGGTGATGCAAGAGATGGGTTGAACTGTGCAGGTAAAGACTAAAGGTTGTACTGCGTTATTGTAATGATTATTTGGAATGCCTTATGGGTTGATTTAAGCAATGTAAGTTCGGGATACGCTCAAGTTTGTTGTGTGTAAAGTAGTGTGAATACTATAAGGAAGGCTTTGATGTTCAAAGTTATTTAATTTCCTTCTAAAGGAAATATCATTAAAAAATCAGAAGGTGAAAGTAAAGCAGACAAGATTCCTGTGCCATTAATGGAATTATAGTAAGAGTTGTAATAATATCCCTTAATCTTAAAAAGGTAAGTCTCTTGCAGATTTAAGGTTTTTCTGCTGCTTTTCATGCCATGTGAGGTATTAACGGTTAATACAAGTTGCTGATCTGAAAGCATCGTCACTAATCCTGCTTGGAAAGCGGCTCATTCTGTGCTCATTAGAAAAGGTCCTTCATTAACTAACTACTTAATGACATCCTAGGACAAGCAGATACCGAATCTGTGACTACTGCTGGCAGGTTTCCCTAGGACTCGTCTCTAAAGCAGCGAAAGTTAGTCCGCCTGAGCAACGAAATGTCTTGGTGTGCTCTGGTGGAACGCGCGGCGGCGGGTGCAAATTTACATGAGCAAATACAAGGGCAGGACCTGTTAGAAAAGACATAAACCAGTTTACGCTCATCGAAAAAGCTTCTACTCACCCTTCTCTGTGAGCTTCTCCTTTCTCTAGCTCCTGTATAACACCCAACAACACTTTTATGGTTTCCTGACTAGAGCTGATCAAATTTTCCATCATCTGAAGCTGTGCTTTCAAGTCCACAACTTCCGTGTGAGGCACGATTTGTTGGCATTCCTCGCTCACCGCGACGGCCGTCCGGCAAGGCTGGTTCTCCTCCATGGGTGAAACGTTTATCTGAAGGGTCTGTTCGTTACATTCGGTGGCTTGGCACTGCGCCCGCGACGAGCAGGCTCCAGCATCTCCCGCCTGAGGCTGAACACCGTTCAGGTGCACCGTCCTCTTTTTATCCTCCTCGCTTGTCGGGCACGGTGACCAGTCTGTCTCGGCCGTAAGATTTGCCAGGTCGGGCTGCGAGGCGTTGGAACCAGAAGCCGGTAAATAAACGGTGGCCACTTCAGTCTTGAAGACCCTTCCGTGGAGGGACTGGGCGGCCTCCTCGCTCCCTGGCCGCCCCGTCGCCTGTTTCGCTCGGCTGGGTGGCCGGGCGGCGATGGGCTCCTCCAAAGCAGGGTCAGCCGAGTTTGGGAGAGGAGGAGTTGGCGGCTCTTTGGGAGAGCTGTGCAAATCGCTGCTTTTCCAGGCCTCGGCCCCGTTGTAGCGAGATCCCGTGTTGGTGCGCTCGTTGATGTGGGAAATAAACTCCGCCGTTTGTAGGCTGCTGGCCTTCTTACCCAACTGAACCTCCCCTGAGCTTCTGCCGTCTTTGTCCTTAACGTCTATTAGAAACCCGTTGTTTTGACTCTTAAAGGTGTCGACAGTTGAGGCGCTTTTTAGAATATTCCCTTTTTTCCGGTCCAGAGGAAAGGTCTGGTAACACTTTTTAAGATCGGGTGAAGTCTGGACTCCTGTGCTCTTGGTGACGTTGGGTATGGACCTCCGGGCAGGCACCGTCATGTACTTGCGATAGGCCGTTTTGTAGGAGATGGGCTTGGCTTCTCTCTTGTCGGGATCCTGCGTGGTGGACAGCTGTTTGTCCCTCTGCTCGTTCTGGGCCTCGCAGATATCTTTAAATCTCACTTGGAGAGCTTTGTTGCGTTTCTTAATCTGCCGGTTGGGATCCAGGGCGTATTTCATCTCCAAAGCGAGCGAAGCTGCTGGCTCAACTTCGCTTTCCGAGGCGGTGAGTAAGCATTTGCTGGGCTCCTTACTCACCATGATGCCTGCATTCAAAAAAAAAAAAAAAAAAAA
>NW_010140281.1:6613-6834 GCF_000699245.1 Pterocles gutturalis | reverse complement strand
TGTCAGTTGCCCTTCCCTTATCCACCAGTCCCGTGGGCCCATCATAGAAGGCCACCAAATTTGTCAGGCATGATTTTCCCTTGGTAAAGCCGTGTTGGTTGTTTTCCATGTACCTTAGCATAATTTCCAGGAGGATTTGATCCATGATCTTGCCAGGCACAGAGGTGAGACTGACCAGCCTGTAGTTCCCTGGGTCTTCCTTATTTCCCTTTTTAAAAATG
>NW_010140281.1:0-6507 GCF_000699245.1 Pterocles gutturalis | reverse complement strand
GGATGTATCTCATCAGGTCCCATGGACTTGTGCACCTTCATTTTCTTTAAATGGTCTCAAACTTTATCTTCTCCTACAGCTGACAGTTCTTCCTTCTCCCAGTCACTGCCTTTGCCTTCTGCAACTTGGGCAGTGTGGCTTGAGCTCTTGCCAGTGAAGACTGCGGTAAAGAACTCATTAAGTACCCCAACCTTTTCTACATCCTGGATCACCAGGTCTTCCGCTTTCTTCTGCAGGGGCCCACATTTTCCCTAGTCCCCCTTTTATCGCTGACATACCTATAAAAGTTCTTCCTGTTACCCTTAATGTTCTTGACCATATTTAATTCTGTTTGGGCTTTACCTTTCCTAACCTGATCTCTGGCTTCACGGACAGTGTCTCTGTATTGTCCCCAGGCTACCTGTCCTTGCTTCCACCCTCTTTATGCCTCCTTTTTTTGTTTGAGTTTGCTCAGGAGTTCCTTGTTCATCCATGCAGGCCTCCTGGCATTTTTGCCTGCCTTCCTCTTTGTTGGGATGCATTGCCCCTGAGCCTGGAGGAAGGGATCCTTGAATATTAGGCAGATTTTTTGTGCCTCTCTTCCTTCCACGGCTTTATCCCATGGGACTCTTCCAAGCAGGTCCCTGAAGAGGCCAAAGTCTGCTCTCCTAAAGTCCAGGGTAGTGAGCTTCCTGTGCGCCCTCCTCACTGCCCTGAGGATCTTGAGCTCCACCATTTCATGGTCGCTGCATCCCAGGCTGCCCTTAAGTTGGTGAGAACTTCCTTGTTGGTGAGAACAAGGTCCAGCATAGACCCTCTCCTGGTTGGTTCTTCTATCACTCGGAGAAGGAAGTTGTCATCAACACATTCCAGAAACTTCCTGGCCTGCCTATGCTGTGCTGTGTTGTTCTTCCAAAAGATATCAGGGTGAAAACAGATCTAGTAGAGAAATTTGTTTTCAGTTATTAACATTGTATGGAGAACTTAAAGCCCGTACAGAAGACAACACCTGGATTGTATGAACTAAAGAATTTACATTGTAAGCACATAAAATATATGTAATATATGTAACATTAATACATGTAATATGTAACATTATATTAATCCATCAACAGAGTTAGTAGCAGAAGGCAAGAGTGATGCCATAAAGATGGTAACATGATATGACTGCAGTGAGATAGCAGGCTCTTCACATATCATGTTCATGTACTGTAGAAACAGATTATTTCCTCTATTTTTCAAAATTTGTTTTAATTAAAATGCTCTTGTTTTTTGGCTTTTTTTTTTCCCCCCAAGAATAAACACATACATAAAAATTGTCATCTTCTGCTAATTTGTTCAGTGTTATCCCGAAAGGTAACCTAAAAACTGATTTTCAGTTTATTTTACAGTGCTAGCTCACAGCTAAATTGCAATTTGGTTCACTTATTTTTTGTTAAAGAAAGTTTTATTAGATCTCTTGTCTTAGTTCCTCATATGTAGAATGTTTAAAACAAAAGGAATAATAATGAATAATTTCATTAATACGTGTCATGTATTCTACATTTTTAGATCAAAGTTTTTTGATCTTGTCAGTAACAATGGTGTTTTATTGGCTGATAAAATAGTTGATTTCTTTACTGACATGTGGAATAACAAGAAAATGATGAAAGTGGCACAAGTTCTCTACTTCCCAATTAAGAATCCTAGTCATTCATTTAAATGATGCCAAAAATATCTAGAGGTTAGTAATAGGGTGAATTCTTAATTGCAATTCTTTCTTGCCTCTTGGCACAGACAATATTCATTGTTATACTTTAATTTGCTACATCAAATTAAATTGTCTTCAATCCAGAATAGTCTTTATGTTTGTTTAATGACACTTGCTTCTTCTATGCACAGAGATATTTGGCTTACATTAAGAGAAGCTATTATATAATTCACCCTGTGCTCCTTTAGTAACTATTTAGGTGCCTGTCAACACGAACACTCTGTTCTCAACCAGCAAGTAGGTAAAATAAACCATGAGTCAGACTCCCGTCTTGCTTACCATGTTGCAAATCAGAAATATATTTGTTGGAATCAGTGAAATTACATTTCTGTAGAAAGAAACAGTTTAAAAGAGGAGTAGTCTTGACATTTATTTAGTGGTATCAATGCAATTTTTACGCACAGGACTAATTGTGTTTTAGAAGTAGATCTCTTCAATGGTCAATAGCACGACTTTTCTTTCAAAAGGCATGTCTCAAATAAATATATGTCTCAAATTTCTCTGTTCCACACAAAAATTATGCCTTAGTCATTATACGTGTGCATAGTGCATCATATGACAGAATCGTGTTTTCACCTGGAACCTGCAACAGTACATGAATATGGTTGCCAACAATGCGCTCAAGCTAATCTATCAAGAATAGAAGAAAAAGAGTTTAGAAAGCAGTGTATTAGACTGTCTTGCCTTGAAGCAATTGGATTTGATTAATTGTCTAAGAATTACTAACAAAAACAAATGCCTATTAGGAGCCGAATAACCTAAACAAGACTGGCATATGAAGGATTTTGTCAGTCTATAGACAGGTGGACTGAAGACCTAATGCCATCAGGGAAAAAGAGTTTGACTCAATTTTTATGGTTGATCTAGATTTGATGGCAAAACATTAACACTCAGGACTACACATCTCTTGGCATATAAGACAGATTGTGGAGATGCTTGATATGTTTGATCAACGTTTACTGTGTGGTTAGTGTGACGCATTTATTCTATTAAAAAGGGGATGGCCAGGAACCACAAACATCTGTTTGCCTTGCCCTGGCCGAACACAAAGAAACATCTGGCATTGTAGGATGGAGAGACATCACTTCCCTCTCACCAGCTAAACATACACAGAAACAACAGCCCTAGAGAAAGACAGCACTCGCATCTTTCATACAAATGTACGGCACTCTTGTAGCAGGATCCTGAGCTACTCGTCAAGCCTAAAGTATGAGGGAAATAATGAAGTTTTCCTAGCAACTCAGAGGAGACTGGGTAGGTGTCAACCAGGAAACCACCAGAAGATGCCAAACTGTACAGTAGAACCAGAGGGAAGGACAAGCCCTGTAAAGACAGAGCAGACAAAGAATATACAACTGCTTTTCAAGCCTCCTGTTCAGGTTGTTCCAAGACAGCACGTAAGGGTTTGCTCTCTTTCAAAGTTATTCTATTTTGATTTAGTACTAAATAATTCAAATAAAGAAGAGATTTATAAACAGAAGTTTTTTCTCTGATGTATTCACTTCAAAAGTGGGGGGTGGGAGGGGAAGGAAGGAAGGAAGACCAGCTTCACCTTGAGGATCACAGGGTCTCATCACAGTATAGATCAGCAGGGGTTTTATGAATAAACAAATCCATCAACTTAACAGTTGGTCAAAGCATGGGAGGCCTGTCTTCACATCTCTGCATCATGACTTCTTTTGTAGCTAAGGACAAATCACAAAGCTTTGGGTCTTCATTTCTAAAAGAAGAAAAAGTAGCAGTTTCCCCCTTGCAGGACTTTGCCTTTGCAGCAAGTTTTTGGATATTGCAGCAGTGGTGACCACATTTGTACCATAAAATGGGCAGGGGAAGAGAGATACAGCTGAAGCTGAAGAGAATGGATGTGCCCTAGAAGGACAAACAGAAAAATATGCATTGACTCTAAGGCCACAGACTTTTTAAAGTTATTTTGTCTGTCAAATGATGATTAAGTATTCGCAAATAGCTTCAGGTTCAAAACTTATAAAAGTGCAACTTTTCACAGGAAACAGGTTGATTTTACAAATCACTGAGAGAAGCTATTTTAATCAGAAATGGTGTGAACAACACAAATATGACTATTCTCCTGAGTGCTATCACATCCCACTTGTTAGTACAGACTCTGCCAAAATAAGATGTGTTTTAATGGACTGAAAAATAATAAGTTCACATTAAGTTTTCTATAAGAAATTAAGTAAGTCCCTGACTAGCCCTTGGGAACTTCTTTGTTCCAAGCACTTAGCTGACAATGTTTCCCTCAATGTTCATTGCCTTCTGTGTGCAGTCAGCTCTTATTATTCACTGCTTGTATTATTGCAGAGCCAAAATTTCTAGTCATAGAAAAAGACCTCATAAAACTAAGCATTACACAAGCATTACCAAAAAGATGATCTATCCCCCAAAGAGTTTCAATTCTAAATGTAAAACATCAAACAGGAAAGAAGGCATCTGCCTAAATAGGCAGTTTCCAGACAATTTTAGCTCACTTAGAGAATTCTACTTAAAAGCTGCAGCCAAGAGGAAAGCAAGTGGTGGACAGTATTAGAAAAGGAGGAAGGAGACAGCATTTGTATCCTCTGGGAGTTGTTTGAATTCTTCCGGCTCGGCCATTTTGAGAGTCATTAATAAAGATAACTTTAATGTGTACAATTAGGATAGAAAGTGAATATTGAAAGTGTTGAACAATCTTTTGTGTGTTTACAATAGACTTTGCATGATGGTTAATAAAGCTGTTATTAAACCTGACACATATAGTAAAACTGAAGGCTACTTTAAAAGATATAGAAACTTGTTCACATCAACATTGAACAAAGAATCTGTACTCCATAAACACTGAACCATGAAGAGGTCAGCCCCACAGAGAGATCCATAACAGGGAGACTGATGTAGTCTGCAGCCAGCAGGGTCTAACTGGTTCTCAGAGAGAAAGGAGGTACTAATAAATATCTCTACTGGGGCTGAGGGAAATGCCAAGAGTAAGGAAAGAAACATACACATGGTCTTTTCATTTAGGTGTTTGTGTCTCTGAATGGTATTTATTTTTTTAGCAAAAGAAAATATGTGTCACTGCACGTTATCATTACACATAACCTCCAAAAGAAAATCATATAGATAGCTGGTCTGCCCAAATAATGACATCATTCACCTGGATTCTGAGTAGGGTTACAATCATTCAACCTTCCTCTCAGGCTCTGAATGGAAGGAAATGGGATGACCAGAAGGGGATTTTAAGGGAGCAGCCTGTCTTTGTCTTGGTTTCTGTCTAGTAAAATGTATCTCAAAGAAATGCTAATGAGAGACTGCACAGCAATTATTACAGGAAGCAAAATTTCCTTTACTGACAGAGACTCCCTGGTGGCACACATTCCTGAGGTTCAGGACTGGCACCAGAGAGAATATCAGCCTACTGGAGCAAACAAAGTTATCACAGGATTTCTAAAGTAGAAAGCTTATAATCACCTGCATCCCACGTAGGCAGCCAGAACTTTCTGTAAACAAAGTATTGATTGCCTGTATCAAATACACTTATCATTGTTAAGCACCGCCACTATTTTAAATAACTCATATCCTTTGTTTTCTCAAACTATCTACCAGTACTTCTTCAAATATACTGCACTACCTCTCACCCCCTCTGTCCAGCAAAAACCAACAAAGTGGAAAAAAAAGCTATTATTTGGCATAAATTGATGACAGTGTCACTGGAAGATTTTGATACAGTTCCATACTGTGATCGTGATATTATCTGCTTCTTGGTTTTCTCTTCTGTGGATCTTTGGCACAAAACAAAATTTAGACTGTCTTTCTGTAAAGCTAGGAGAATAACTGAACCTAAACTTAAAAAATAAAATCCAAACTTGATGTTCCCAGACAGGTCCATATGGGCTTGGATGAAACACTGGTCACTCAGGCTATTGTTATATCTTTTCATAATTAAAATTTCCATTTTAAAAGCAGGAAAAATCTTAACAATATTAATTTGGAAATAATAGTTGAGATAAAAATCGGGAAGACAATAAATGCCAATTCTAAATGCCTCAACACCACACAAAGAATTCACACGGAGGACAGTGTTGTCACCATTCAGAAAAAGTTATTTCATATTTATTTTTCCTGTATATTGTAACACTGAAAAATCACTGAAAAGAGTGTTCATGGGGGAAATATGTTTTAAATAAATCCCATAATTTCTCAAAGGCAAACAGGTTCTGAACTAAGAATGGCGAGCACTGCTCCAGAAAACATAATCTAAGAATTACACCCATACACTTGTGGAACAAAATAGTACCATGTGATTCATGTAGCATATCAGAAGGACTTAGTAAGACTAAATGTTATATACATTACACATACAAAAAATAATTGTCCAATAAATGGCTCACAGTCTGCAGATCTAGAATTATTCACAGAGATATGTTTTACTTATAATTTGCTTACGGGTCTTTTGTTCACTGAAACAGAAAGTTTAATTTGTCAATTAGTCACTTAATTGTAGTTCCTCAGGTCACCACTTGTCGTGGCTTAAGCACAGACTGCTTAAAGTTAACTCTGTTAGGTGGTGTTTTTTTTTTTTTTTTTTCTCCCTCTTCTTCATAAATAGTTAGCAAGAGGCTGTGTTTTGGATTTATGCTCAGGGGAGCCAATAAGAGAATAATGTTTTGTTCTGCTGCCAAGGTCAGCAGACGAGCAAAGAGGCATAGCCGCTTGCTAGCTGGGATTTGCCTTTATGTTAAGATTGAGAACCAGACTGATCATAATTTATTCCATATCATGCACGTCAT